>NW_009233133.1:6637-73137 GCF_000690835.1 Fulmarus glacialis | reverse complement strand
TCTGGGTTTTAGTCCTACAACACTGCCATGAGGGAATGTCTACCCTTCATCTCTCTAGCTTCAGCTGTGTTATAAACAACCAGGATGCCTAATAATGTCCAGTTCCCAAGTCCTATTAGGGTCTTGCAGAGTCACCTCCAGCATCTGATTTGGGGCTTGGCTTGGTTTCCCTGTTTCACAGAACTAAAGGTGCAGAAGGGACCTCAGATGATCACCCCAAAGAGGAGACGTTTCTCTAATCCGGTCTGAAAGAGGATGGAGATTCCCCATCTCCTCCAGGCAATCCATTTCTGTGCCATGCTATCCTTACTGTTAGGAAATACAGGAAATGTTCAAATGAACCTTTTTTGCTATAATTTAAGCCCATTATTTCTTACAATACTGTACTAGTAATATAAAGAGTGAGTAATGCCCTATTAGCAGCCTTTTACGTATTTGAAAAGCTTGTGCTCTTTAAGTTTTTTCATCTTTAGGATGAAGTGGTGTTCAGCTTGTGTACAACTTCTTCCAGCTCTGTGACAGCTAATGAAGGAAAGCGAACCTCTGCACTGCAGGCATAGATTCATTACGCATGAGTCTACACCTCTACTGGAAAAATATCAGTGGTCTGCTAACTGAAAAAAGAGGAACACTACATAATCAATTGTTGCATTCTTTTCTCATAGGCTGATTATATTTTCTCCTCTGAGCATTCCCTTTATTGTCCTTTGGGCTCTCTCCATCTCTTTGCTGTCTTTCTTCAAATATGGTGCCTAAACCTGGAAAGAGTCAGAGTTAAACATGATCCTGACAAATTGGAGATATAATCTGAAAAAAACCTAGATTCACTAGGGATGAGTGCCTATACATAATCTATGGATTCTATAAATCTACCAATAATCTACTTAAAGAAATAGGATGGAGAACAAGTGACTTGACAGCAGTTCTGCAGAATAGGGTTTGGGAGTTACAGCAAAGCTGTAACAATGAGTCAACAATGTCACGCAGTGGCAATATTAGCAAATATCACGGTGATTTGAATATATGGAAGTACCATCTGCAAATTTTAGTCTGTAAGATGCATGAGGCAATTCCTTCTGCTCTGTTCAGCAGTGAGAAGACATTAGCTAAAAAACCACCCACTTTTGGGAGACTAATGCAAAAAAGCACTTTCAACACTTCAGCTGACAGATTTTTCCCTCTGTTGAGCAGAAGAAACACTCTTCTGTGTCTGCCTCTCATTAGTAATGCACTTAGAATAACTTCTTGTTACTTCTTGTTTTGTGCTGTGACCTTTCTGATTTTATCCCTACATGTTTGTGCTCGTGTGCTTGACCTTAGTATGCTGGTCTTGTTTCCTGTGACTACATTCACTAAAGATCTAATGATTTAGCAGTGTTCGTCTCTAGCTGTACTTACAGTCTGTTCTCCAAAATAGGACAATTTGCCTTTGTGCCCTTAGTATTTTTTTAGGGAAACACTAGGTCTTTTAAACTTCTTTATCCAGCCTCCCAGGAGACCTCACTTACCAGTTCTCTCAATTAACCAAAGTCTGAAATACAATTCCTCCCTTCTAACCCAAGAATAACTAATACTGTCTTGAAACCCTCTTCCTTACCTCTCTGTCATTGCAATCTGTTCTAGCATCGCAGAACCTGTGTTTGCCTTCCAGTTTCCAGAGATGGACGTCCTCCTAGGAAAACAAACCAAAACCATAACCTGAACATGAAAATACACTCCTGCCCCATCCTCCTTCATACTGTAGTCCTCATTCTTGACTCAGTGCTTGTACAGGAGGCAATGAGGTGAGGTTCTTCCTCACAGAAGCCCTTCCAAATCCTGCCTCAACAACACTCCATACAGGATATGTTGTTCAGACTCATGAAAGACTGAATGAGGAGTTAGGGAAACCTCCAAGGAATCTTGAGCACACATCAAGCTGTGTGAGTACTTTCTTCCTTTCTTTATATATAAGTCTCAGGAGAGCTGAAATGTCTGTAGAAGATCTCTGGGATAATCACCCTTGTGTTCTGCATCCTCCATCTGTGGAAAAGCAACTCTCCAGGTAAACATCTGCCTGAGCAGCTTCACAAATGTCAGCTATGACATTGTGAGTCTCCCTAACTTTGAATTAAGTTGTACTGGTGTCATAGAAAATATGATTATACCCTCTTTTCACTGACTTTTCATTGACCTGTCTGTGGCTTACTGTATCTGGACTTGGAGAATTTTTAATTGCAAAATGGTTGGAGTCTCGTTAGCTGCAACTGATGGTTAATTTCCAGAAAAGGTACTGTTGCTGGCAAATCCTGGGTTTCATTATCATCCATCAAGGGGTGAAAAAATTTCCTTTTCTTGACCTTAGGCACAGGGCAGACCTTGGACAGCCTGCTGTGACAATATTGTGCAGATAACCCTGGCATAGCGTACAAGCTAGGACAAGTCAACAAGCTGACAGGATACATCCAGTGAGCATCTCCACGTTGAAGGATATTTAGGTAGAGATTTAGGAGGGGAGTATGAGATGTGATCCAGCACTTCAACATGAGGTTGTAGGAACCCTTCGTGCCAGTTCTCTCACCTTTTCAACATGATGTGGAAAAGAGACTCTGAACTTGCAAAACTACGTGGTAATATTGATGTCCTGCTCGATTGTAAACCTGCATCATTATAGTTGACTACTTGAGGTTCCCTTTCACTCTAGTGAGGGACAGCCTGGTGTCCTTTTTCCATTTCTCTTTTAAGTGGTACGTATAGTTGCTGTGAAATTTAAATGGTCTTTGTAGCCCATATTTAAAGGAGTGGGAGGAGGGCCAAAGGAACATGATTACTGTGTTGAATAACTGTGTTTCCATATAGTTGACTCTTGTCCTTTGTTCCCCTCGCCCAACATCCATCTTCCTGCCCTACTTTCTAAGCAAAGGTATGGATTCCTCCTCAAGCTTTGATTGTTATGAGCCCTTTGATGGCCTATGAGGTCAGTGTTCAACCCTCAGCCTCTCTATTTCTTTTGATATGGGATTCTTAGGATTATGTTTTTCAGTTCTGCAATGGGAAGAACCGTTCTTTATTAACAGTTAGGTTCAGAAAATTGCCCTGCAGTGGCAAATGGCATCCAAAATCCCGTTAGTACTGATGAGAACTCCTGGAATCTGATTATTGACAAGATGATTGGATATCAGTGTTTAGAAAATGTACCTGGCATATGAAATGTAAGTGGCTGTGCTGTCCCTAACAAAACCAAACCACAGCTATACAGTTTTGCAAGGAAATTTGATGTGGAAAAGCTCCCAAAATAAGAACTCTGCTCTGGCCATTGGGCTGATTGGTTTGACTTGTTTATATCTACTCATCTCCAGCCAATACTGGGCATAAGATGTAAAATATTTTTCTGAGCTGTATCCCTAACTTTCCTGTTAGGGAACTTTCCTGTTTTTAAATGGAAAAGCTTCATTTGAAGCCCTCCAGACCAGTCACTAAATTCCTACACCACGGCCTCTATCAAGATCACTCTTTTCCAAGCATGTCAGGTGTCAAGTGTGCCACCAAATTCTTCTTTTTTTCTTTCCCTTTTTGTGTTCAACCTGAGGTGGAAAAGGAAATTTTCCCTAAGGATGTCCTGCCTCCAACCCCATTTCTCTCAGGGACTCAAAGTCAAAGTGCTTTGAATCATTCTAAACGTCAGGGGGCTGCATCAGTGTATGGTCAGCATCTTAAAGGAAAGGACCCCAAGATTTTAGAAATCAGTAGATCAAGCAGATTTGTGACCAAGACACCTAAGCATTGCTTAGGATAAGTGGATAGACTAGCAGATCATGGGCTGTTGGCATCCTGTACTCACCATCTCCCAGCTGGGCCATTTCAGTCTAAAAGTAGCTGTAGTTTACACACAGTTGAAGTTGTAGCCCCTGCAGAGCATATTGAACCGCGTTTGAGGTGACAAAATCAGAAGTCACACTCATGAAACTAGAAAGGAAAGGATATTACCCTCTTACTAAGAGCTGATGGCAAGGAATATCCCACCCCTGAAAGTCAGCAGCTGCTGGCTTCATGCAAAGTGAACATTTCATGAGTCTTAACTGGAAATGATCCCTCTGTTTGCCCCCAGCTGGGGCGAGGGTGGAAGGATAATTTCTGCCCCAATTTCCCCTGCCACATGAGCATTATTTTCTCTTCACCAGTATTACAATGACAGTCGAATACATTTGCTGGAATTTTAGGCATGTATCACATACTGCTTATCTGCTGTTTTGAGACTGGCCCAAGGCATGGGCTAAGTAGGTGTTTGTTAGTAGTGTAAATCTGGAGTCACTGCACTGAAGTCAATGGGAAACTGAACTCAAGCCTTGGGTCATGGGCTGGAAGGAAGTGCATTGAACATCTGGGGCGGGGAGGAATGCATGAGTCACCCTGCAGCATCCTCCCTCTGGCAGATGCTCGGTGCAAAGTAAACATATTCTGGAGAATTTTGGTACACAGTCTTTTCTCAGAAGGAAGGGGGCTTTTAAAGTCTGTATGTGTGGGTGAAAGCATAAAAATACTGGGTAGATTCCATGGCTCACAGATCAAAGCAATTCACTTAGTATGACACTACTGCAGATGCTGTAATTGCCTTTAAGGCTGAGATTTGCTAGCATGACTAATGATTTTGAGTCTTCTATTTGAGACACCAGTGAGAGCTCTGATATTTTGGGTGCTTTTACCTCTGTCCTTGGACATTGTAGGGACTTATTTATACCATAGAAATAAAATTCTATTCTGTCTGATGCTGGGACAGAAGGAATAGCCCCCGACGGGACTGACTATACTGCTCTCCCAAGCTCACATCCATAAATGGCTCTCTCAATATAAGTCAACCTTCTGGGTTAGCAAGTTGCTGGGTGAATTTTGCTGTTTGCTTTCTTTGCTAATAAGCTTCATTTCTCATTAAGGTGTTTCCCGTTCTTGGCTGTTTTAATGTGAAAACATTTTTCATTTAGCAAACAATTGTTTGCGCAGCTATATTCCCAAGTGGGATTAGCTCTTAGTGTGACTGCTTTCTTTCCTCAATCATCTGGTATTATTTCTGATCCCTGTCTGGATGAGTGCGTGGTGAGTGTGAATAATAAACGGGGAGAGGATATGGTCAGGCTAACTGGGCCTTTGTTTCACTTAGAGGCAGGCTGGGAGCAGGCTCTGGAGCCAAGGCTGGGTAGGTTGGCAGGAATAGGGAATTTTAATTGATATTTTAAACCTTCCTTCCTTTGGCCAATTTGAGCCAGACCCCCTGAGATGTTAATGTAATATTAGGCAACTGTGCTGTTGTTGACCTGATCAGATTTAAAACAAATTTTCTCATTGAGTTCACATGAAGTAGCCAAGTGTCCCACAAGTCCTTCCCATGAAGAATGTGACTCAGTCATTATCTAGTTTACTTAAATACCTCTCTGCTAGGAATCCAACTGAGAATTTTAGGCAATTATAGCTGAAAAATATGTGATCGTGTACATTTGATTATCTTATTTAACTACGTTTTACCAGAACTATGGCCTAGGGCTTTGTAAACATGGACGCAAAAAAACTCACAGTGTTGTGGGTGTTAGGTAACATATGAAATTTATCTGGCAACCTGAAGAATGTACTGCTGGAGCTGTCTACTTGTCCAGAATTTTGTGGCTTGATAAAGAGCTTCTGGAGAAGCTGTGCTATTTGGCTTTTCTCATCTACTGGTTTGCAGTAAGAAGAAACAGGTGTCTTACTGACTCATGTGGTTACATCTTTAATTGAGCTTGACGACTACTGAAGTTGGCTGAATGCTTTTTAATATTTTTAAACATACCAGTGTTGAGGGTTGCCTTCATGCCACCTCCCTCACTACCCCTCAGGGCAGGGGAGGCACTCTCGGGCACCCACAGAAATGTTTTTCCTTCTCCTTTCCCTCCTTTGTACGCTTCAAGGAGCACACATGAAAATGCCCATGGAAACCCTGCATGCTGGCCAGGCTGAGGCCATTCGTACCTGGTGCTGTGTTCTCCTCATGCCCTTGTGTGACTGCAGAGCTGTGATCTCCAGTTGGGGAGAGGATGGGGTGTTGCTATGGGTTGGACCCTATAGGACTCCATGAGTTGCAGCTGGCTCAATCTTTTTTATTGTTTCCTCCAGGTGGGAGGGGGTAGGTTCAGCTCCCACTAGAGGGTACTGGAGGATTTTGCTGGGAAAGATGAGCCCTTTAACGGTAGGAGGGAGAGGTGATGGGTGATGGGTGATGGGAGAGCACAGTTGTTATAGTAGGAACTAACTGAATCTCAGAAACAGGTAGAGAGAGATTTACCTTCCAGTAACAATGAGCTGATGGTGAGTAATGGAGAAGATGATCGGTGGATGAGGGATCTGGGTTCAGAGGTGGGAGGAGAACAGCAGGGCTATTCTTCAAGGAAATTAAGTCAGCTTTCTACTCCTGCCCAGAGCAGACACCGCCTGAATCACATCCACAGCACTGTCTCCCCCCATCTCACTCCGGCATAGCCATGCACTCACATGTACGCCTTGTAGTTGCTGCCGATTTTCTGGATTCGGATGTCGTACTTGGAATCAATGAACGGCTCGGTGGTGGCGTAGGTTTTTGCCATGGCTACTATGCTGGCCATGTCCCGGAAGTCGTGCTGGTTCTCAACTTTGACCTTGATTGCCAAAATCCAGTGAAAAAGTGACAAGAGCAAAAAGAACAGGAATACTTTGTGAGCAGAAATCATCTCCGTGTCTGAATAGCACAATGTCAATTAAAAACCACACGGATGGAGCTGAGGACAGAGCAGGGATTGTGTGATTTAAAGGGAGAAGTTCCCCACACCAACCCAGCCCAGAGCAAATTGACCCCTTTCTCCTTCCTCATGCACAAGCCCTGGTAAACCTGGCACCGAGGAGACAGCTAGACCTTTGCCCAGATGGCTCTTGCTAATGCTCTTTGCTTTTATGATGCTTCAGAAAAATATTTGATCTCTTAAGGGGCATTACTGCATTCAAAGTTTGGAACTGCTATTTCCCATGTTGGGATGGATGAAAACAGAGTATTTTGGGTGGTCAGGAAATAGAAACCAATGCCAGGAAATCAACAAGAGAGCTGGTTGTCTGCCACCTCTAGGCTTCAGTTCCCTGGCATTTCCCTCCCTCCCTGGCATTACCCCCCCTCCAGACTTTCTTTGAGGAGCAGTATAGGTCTCCTGGCTGGAAGCAAGCTCTGAAGGAAAAAGATATCTCTGGGAGAGCCTGTGATTCTTGAGGAGATTTGTGTGAGTGTGATGCCATGGGCGCATGTGTGGGACAGCTGGTTGGGTGTTAGACTTGAGTTGCACTTGGAAATGAGAGGGCAGTGGTCTGTGAGCTGGAGATTTTCTGAGAAGCTGGCTTTTCACAGATTTGTATTCGGTTACAAGAAATGCTCTGTATCGTATCAAAAAAAAAAAAAAAAGAAGAAAGAAGAACCAAAACAGTGGAAGCTCTAATGATATGATCAAATCTCTGCAAAAGCTAATTGGTTTGGGAGAGGAAAACTGAACACGCAGGTGGCAAGAACATAGTGGACAACTTCACCTCATTTATACTATCAATGCTGGCCTTTAGTCTATTGGCAAAAACTTGCTTGGAGAGCAAGCTTGCATCAGAGAAACCCATGCAATTCTTGTTCCTTGGAGCGGGACAGATGCAGGAAGGGTGGGTTAATTGGTGGAAAAAAGACTAACATTGTGTGAAAAGGGTGAGCAAGTGAGTGACTTGCTTTACATATTACCTACGCTTTGTATTTTGGTAACACTTCAAGACCACAGTTGGGGATTGCAACCCCGCTTTGCTAAGTGTGTACTTGCTCGTGACAACCGGTCGGTCTCTGCCCCAGAAGAGTTTCCCAGTTGTGTCGGTGTGTGTGTTAAAGGAGGGTGATGAGACTATGTGGAGCCGGCTGAAGGAAATGCGTGCGATGGTATTTGGTGTTTCTTCGCAAAGAACAAACAAGTGCCTTTACATATCTGTCTTCAACCATGAGAGGGCAGGAGCCATCTTCACTAGAGAACAGAGGACAAGCTTGTTTCTAACCTGTTTTATTCTGTTTAGACAGTTTTCTATAAGGTCCAGCCGTAACAGAAGCCAAAGATACTGCCACCCACATCCCAGTGCAGAAAAGCTCTTGAGAACTGGACACGTTGTAGGGAAGATGAAAAGTGCAACTAGTTTGACCCGTGACCATTTCTAGATGCCTGAATAAGGAGAAAAAAGGCCTGGTCTTTGCTTCTCCTTTTGCTGAACGCCAAATACCCCTAGTCCTCCTTCCTTTTGCTATGGTGAGGGTTGTGCTCTTGCTATTCAGGGACTGCTGAGAAAAGGAGCAGAGGAAGACAACAGTCATTTGTGGGGTGGGAGGGTAGGAAAAAAAAGGAAATAACAAACACAAAAGGGAAACGTAAAGGCAACCACTGCACGTCATCCAGGAGGAGCAGCCTTGCTCTGGGCGGTGTTGTTCCCCTCTACGTCTAGTGGGGTTGCCCGCGGTGCCGGCTGCTTCTGGCGCGGCAGGGCAGGGTGAGGCAGTAGGAAAGCCCTGGAGGCTGCCAGGGGAGCGGGAGAGGGGAGCACCATGCACGGGGGGAGCCCCCAGCCTAGCCATGCCTTGCAAAATCCCAGGGGGGTTTTGCTGCGTTGGGGCCGGGTATTTTTGTTGCACTGATAAGACCTGCACTGGGCTGAATGACATCAGTAAGAGAGTCCCACCCAGATGAGATGATCGCAGGAGGGACTGCACAGGCAGGTGACGCACGGTGTTACGACACATTCTCCTGGACCCTTTTGGCAACGGGAAAAGACGAAAGCCATCATATAATGACCTACTTGGAACAAGGACATTTGTGGGATCTGAGACAAAGTGCTGCGCTTGTGCAACAATTGTCTTTGGGCCCCGGCTGAAACGTTTGCATTCCCAGCCCAGGAACGTTTGTCCCAGAGGCAGAGGAAGGGATGCTGCTTCCCTCTCCAGATTGGAATGAGACCATATTGTTATCACTAGAAAGGAGCTGTATGCTCATCTTGTTAAATGGGATTTTTCCTCAAAAATACAGCATGCTATAGAAAGGAAGGATCCACTTCTTCCTCTTCTCCATCACCCCCTCCCTATGGGGAGAGAGGGAAAGCATTTGAAGGTGTTTCCTCCAATGGGCCTGAGGATTTTTGGCTGGGTAAATAGTTAAAGAGGGGGGGACTCAACGAGGACACAAAGAAAGAAACGAAAAACAAAGAAGATGACTCCCACAGGATGACTCCTACACTACTGCACAGTCCTCAGGAAACAGCTCTGCCATCTTCCCTGGCCCATGCCAGAGCCCTTCCCATGGACTTTTCAGAGAAAGCACCTCACAGAGGTCCCCTTTTAGGAAATCATGGCCTTATTTCCCACCAGGCATCAAAATAATCACCACACCAAAGCTGAAATCTGAGCCACCGTTTGTGAATCATTAGAGCCAGCCAAATTTGACAAAATAACAGCCGTGTCCTGGGTTAACGCTGGTTTAGTCCAGTGTATGGTTATTACTTCATATGCAGGAAGCACTCCAGTTACAGTCAAATTAGATTTATTTTCCTGCCTTATCTATCAAGTCCACCATTTTATTAGCTTTCTACTTTTAAATTTTGTATAATTCATTTCTTCCTGCCTTGTAACCTTTTTACATGTCAATAAAATATCCATTCTCCTAACAGGAGAAAAAAACCTAGAGATAACCAAAGCCAGGGTGGATGTAGTGTGACGCCAGAGGGCATTATTTAAGAAGGGACTATTAAAAATCATTCTAGAGCAAACAGTTACCAATTCACCTAATAAGGGATAAATCTGTCTTCTAAAATGGCAGGTTGGCCAATGCATGAAACTGAGAAAAGAAGTTGGAAAGAGATCAACAGGAAGCCATTTTTCTCTCTCCCTCTCTTTTTTTTTGCAACCTTCTTAGGATATCTTAGCAATATCCCATTAGCTGCATAGAGGAGTGCAAACAGCGAGTGCAAACACAGCCCCTGCCCTGCCGGCCTGTTTGCTTAGCTGTGCTGGCTGTTTGAGCAGCAATAGACTCATTCTGGAGCCATCAGCTGCTGTTTGCTGTAGCGTTTTAGTGACCTGTTGCGAAGAGTTTGGGCGAGAGTGTTGACAAATGCCTTTTCTGAGTAAGAAAGCTCCCTGGGAGAGTCCCTGCTTCCCTTCTGGCTCTCTCCTCTAACTCAGGCACCGGCTGTGCCCTAGCATGCTCCCTGTCGCTGCAGGGGCGAGGGGAGTCTGGCTGGACCCCTGGGGACATGCTCACACAGATGTGACCATCCCTTTGCCCAGTGGTGGCATCTCAGAGGCTGATACTACGTGACCTGCAGCTGGTGCCTGTTCCCATCCTCAGCCTGCCCAAGAGGCACTGATCTTGCTGCCCTTGGCTGGAGAGCAGTCCGAGGGACAGATCAGGAACAAACACCTCTGCCCCATCTTGCTGTGGACCTTCTTTTGAGGCCTTCCTGCAAGACAGGATTTTGGAGAGTGGGTCCTGGCATTGTTAAAAACCCATCGTGGATATTTCCCAGGCAGTCGAGCCGCCCCTGAGACTTGCGTGAGCACAGGTTCCTGCAGTGAGGGACCTGGGCAGAAATTTCTGCTTCCTCTGTCTTGTAGTTCCTGAATCTACTGCTTCTTGTACGTTCCAGATGTTCCTGGACACCAGGATCCCAGGACTACAGCACTCATCTCTCATCTTTAGCCTAAGCACTGCAAGGTATTGCCTCACAGTCCCCTTTTGCTTTTGTTAGTTACGTGGCCACATGAAAAAATAGTCAGCCAGCCTAAGTGGCATAATTATAGTAGTCTGCTAGGGCTGCCCTAGCTTTGCCTCTCTGAGTGTCATCCAGAGTTAACTCTGCCTCACAGGTTAAACCCACACCACTTTGGAGATGGCTTGCAGAAGCAGTTTCTGTGCCCAAACTGGGGTTAGAGGTTCAGCCGGAAGGTAAGCGTCCAAGGCTGAGCCAGAGCCGGGCTTGGCAATGTGGTGTTTAACTGAGTCTTGGTAGGCTTGTGAAAATGTCTGAGTGTTTTCGTCCAGAGGAACTGGCATGGCCACACAAAGCCTGTGATTTTTCGTCCATCTTGATCTGTGCTTAGCTTTTCTGTAGTGTCTTTGCCATTTTGGGACAGTGGGTCTTCAGGAATGGTTCTGCACAGAGGGTTTCCTGAGTCCCTCCTTCCCTCTATCCCAAATTATACTCCCCTTCTCAGAAAATACCCGACCCAACCAACACACATTCAGTTTAGGCCTAACTTTGACCCACCTCAAAATAATAAAGACACAACAAAGTCTGCATTTCCTTGTTATCCTCACATTGAAGTTCTCCAGATGTTATGCTGCCTTTAATGCATTAAGCCTTATAATCTCTACTAACTTTCTAATGAAGAGCTGCTGTCAGCCCCAGTTCTTGGCAGCTTTGGTCCCCGATGCCCTGGACCAGTCACTGTCCAACAAAAGGTTCCAGACTGATGTGCAAGAAATGGGGATGCTTTTACTATTTGCAAGAAGGGTGGTACCTCCTTGCCCATGAGTCAGTGGGAATGCAGCAATTGGGCCGCTCTGTTGTGAATGTTACATGTCAAGCCATTATTTGTCCTCTGTAAAAGAAAATATTTGTTCCTTGACAAACCGAGGCAGCCCTTTCCCCTTCCTTTCCTCTTTAGCGCACTGGATTTTCAAAGCTCTCACTTTTGGAACATTCTATTTCCAGTCCTGAGAGAGACAAGGTGACGAGCTGTCCTTCCTGATAAAAAGCTTGCAGTATTTTTACATTACAGAGTGGCTCTGTTTAGTTTGTGCTATATTTATACCAGAGGAAAAAAAAAGTCTTTCCCATCCAGTAAGAGAGAAAATAACTCTGACCACATTATTATGAACAACAAGTTTTTCTTCTACAATGTAATAAATTCATCTGAGCCAGGATTTGTACTGGGGAGGTGTTTTCATAATTATGGGGCAGGAGGGGACAGGAGGTGACTCCTAAACTGGCTTAATTAGAGAGGTCTAAAAATAAAGTAAGAGTAGCAAAATATATATATTTATTAAATTCATATAAATATATGTAAAGCCACATGAACAGATACTGTTTTTCCTCGTTGCAGATTTGGCAGTTGTTTCCTTCTCAAGATCTGATCAGGAAGAGGTGAAGAGGCTCTTTGAGTGAATTTGCAGTGCTGGGCTCTGTTCCTAGGGCACTTTAGGGTCATGTTAGCACACAAATGGCAGATATTAACACACTGAGAGCTTTATTCTTTTCCATGGGCTCTGGCATTATGAGATCCAGAGTCAGGAAGAAGTGTTACTGCTTTCTCACTGTAGTGCTCACCCTATTCAACAGAGACTCCTAACCATGTCTGGGGTAGGTAGGCTCAAACTGCACAATGCTTAAAAAAATGCCTTGACCTTTAGGAACTGCTGGGCAAATAATAGTTCAGTTCTGCACAGGGAAGGACTTCTCCTCTCAGTGTCCATCCATGGTTTCCCTGGAAGAGTCCTTGAGTACTGTTGACCCCATGAGCCTGGACAACTTAAATACAACATGAGAAAGATCCTTCTCTGCTGACTGCATTGTAAACCATTGTCTAAACAATATTTTTACAGATACTGTATTTGTGTCGATACTATACTGGACCAGCAGCACACAGAGAATTTGTTATCATCTTCCACTGCCAGTGAGATACAGAGTGACTCTGAATTTTGGAAGGGGGATAATGATGGTCATGGGAGGGGCCGAGGGGCATATGTCCTGTTTTTAGATGAGAAGATTGGGGCCCCTTTGTCTCTCTGGGTGAAGGCTATTCCTGGTGTTTCCGTTCACGTCAACAGAGAGGCTGTTGTTTCTGGATTTCTCAATGGAAATTTCAAAAGATGCCTTTTACTGCAAATTTGTTTTCTTCATCTCCACCTGCACCTTATGTGCACGCATCACTTAGCAAGAGCACTTCTATCACTAATCGTATAATGCCACCCCTTTTTGTTCTGACCTTGAATACTAACTGTTCCTCTTCCAAGCAAAAGACAGTCAATAGAGCCTGTTTCTTACAAGTCCTAGCACAGTTATTTTTCATTTTAGCTTTGAGGATTCTCTGTTCAGGCCTCTGATTAAAAAATGTGGTAAGTGAATTTTGTGAAAATGTTGTGAAAACATTGTGAAAACAAAGGATATGTGAAAATGAAAGTCTGATTATTATAATTATGCTTTTTCCAGCCATTATTGCAGAATAATAAACACACAGCATTTCTTGTAGTGCCAAGAGCCTTATGAACATGAATTAGCAATACGTATCAGGTAATCATTATCATCCCTCTGGTCTGTAACACAGAGAAACCGAAGAAGAACTGTGAAATGACACAAATCTCCCTGCAAGTCAATGATGGAGCTCTTTGAGGAAGAGGCCTTTTCTGTGTCCGAAGTTTTTCTGGCTCCTGGCCACTGCCTCGGTACAAATAAAGAATAACGGTCTCTGGACTTCCCATCTTTGCTCATTCTTCTAAGTTTTGGTGCCTCTCATTACATGTGATTTTATTATTAATAACAAGAAAAATGTAAGTACTTCCTTGACAATTTCTGCTGGTAATGAGATTGTAATCTGAATGCTTACATCCTTTGAAGGACCCATTACAGGTACAAGTACATGGTCGCTATCTTGGCATCGTTTGTTGCAGTAACTACTATTTTTAATCCTCACATGTGTACTTTGGCTAATAGGTTGGTTATTTTATCCTTTGTTTCTTCAGTCACTGCTTTTATATAAAACATGACCCGATGCAGGTGCTTTATTAACATTTACTTTCTTACACTCATCTAAATCAAGAGCAAACCTCTCTCTTTTCACATTACGTATATTTTACAGCTAAAGACCTGCTATTTCCTGCTATCATCTCTACTTCTGAAGACCAACACAAAGAAGTCCTTTAGCTCTCTGTAATCTCCTTATCATCACTGATTATTGCTTTTACATTATGATGGTTAAAACCACCATTATATGCCCTGGACATTTTCCTCTTCTGAATTACTTAACTGGAGGTTTGATTTTTTTACCCATAGGTGTTCTAGTATGCCCATAGTTCTGCTTATCTGTATTTCTCCTGACATTTTCTGTGGTTTCTTTCTGTTAGCCTCACCTGGGCTTGAACCCTGTTGTCTTAAAAACAACATGAAACAAATTCCTGTTACTTGTCTTTTAAACCAACTGATTTGTTCCTTATTTTATTTTCACTTTCTTTCTTCTCTTTTTGCTCTATGCAATGAAATACAGTGGGACTTCAAGAAGACTAATTTGATCAGTCTCAACTTTCCTTCAGACTGCTTGTGGCTGGAGAAGGGCTCAAACTAAAACCATAAGGTCAACAACCCTTCCTTCCTGTACCTTCCCCATCTACTGAACAGAGCAGTGTTGAAACTCTGTGCCCAAATCCACATCCAGACTTTGCTACTAGTCCCTAATTTCATAATGGACTAAAGTAAACTTGGCCTCAGACCAACTCTTTCTTCTAAGATGCTGGCTGTCAGCCTATCTTCATCTGGTATGACTTCCTACGTAACCCCCTTGTACCACTGCGTACAATTGTGCTTGGAGTTTGAATAGAAACCCTCTTCCCCTATGACTTGTGACAGCAAAAATCAACATCGTTAAAGAATAAAATGGGAGGGAAAGTGAGAGGTGGAAGAAGATCTGGTGTCTGCTGCAGAAAACAACAGCTCAATATTCTGCTGAGAGTTTTGTCTGGAAACACTGTTAAGGTTGGGGTACTTTTCTCTGATTCTGCCCTCATTTCTGTAGCCACCGAGGGTCCTTTGTGCACAAGAGAGACACATGAAGCCCTCCCTACATTACAGATGAAATTGCAGAGCAGTCAGAGAGATCCAGGACTGCAGGGTCTCAAGGAACTTGAAACCTTTCCCCAGGGAGAGGTTTCTTCCTCCTGGTTTATCCTGGTTGTATTTTGCTAATGAAATCCTTCTTAGGGACAGGTTCAGTGGCTCACTCTACAAGAAGCTCTAGGCTGTCCACATGTATTCTTAATTCAATGACACCTCTGCCTGTTTAACATACGCAGCACCAATATTTTAACAAACATTTCCTGCTTATTTAAATGTTTGTTCCTTGATGCTGAAAGCCAACTCCACCACTGGCCCAGGGATCTGAGCCCACTTCCTCTCCAGCAGCTACCATCCAGACAGGGGACCATTGCAACCAAAGCAAGCAAGATTATGAGAGCTTCCATGTGCAATCCAGGAAGCCAGAAAGGACTTCTGTTTCCAGGGCGCAAGCAAGCAAGCTCTGCCAAGTTTAAGTTTGGTGTACCTATATATAATTTTCAGGCGAAGTGTGAGGCTGGGAGAAGGTCTGTCTGCTCTAGAGAAGCACTGTGACAGGGATATCAGTAACAAAGTTCAGGTACCACCCAACTGGATTCAGAGATGATACATCAGAATTCCCTACTTCTGAACAAATCAAGTTTTAGACAGATAGGGGATGCTTTTTTAAAAGGTGTATGCAAGAAAGAGGAGACTAAAGTGCAGCAGGAAGGTGCTGGGGATGCCTCACTGAAAGGGGAGCCCCGTCACCCCAAGAAACAGGGGCTGCTAATTCACTGGGGGAATAAAGATCCCAGAGAGCCTGGGAAAAACAAACAGGTCCTTCTGGGGAGTGAACTGTTTTTCAGGATTCCTTGGCAGGCAACCAGCCACTCTGCTTTGTAAGGTCTTGTTCTTCCTTGCAAGGAGGAAAAAAATAACTGAAGGGCTCCCGTTTTATTGAATAAGGTCATCATAATGCGCTCAAAAAGACCAGTGCCGCTGCTCCTCATTGTGCGAGCTATGGGGTGTAGCTGCACATTACAGGTGCTTGAATAAATAACATTACCACTTTCAAGAGAGGAGAAAATGTATAAAAGACGAGCCTAATGACTTCAGCCCAGCCAGCTTTTCCCCCACTCTTCACAACCCCCCTTCCCTCATCCCAGACAGCCTCCAACCCAATACCACTGCCTGTCTCCGAGTGCGTGACAGTGGAAAAAGGCCTTTTCTCACACAGGAACAGCCAGTGCAACCCAGATAGGCTGTGGGGAGGTTTAACCCCTTCGCTGGCTGGCCACACGCTGTGTACGATCACAGGAATGCTGTGCCGCATACATATCTGTTTCCTGAGCTACACATATTTTTTCTTTTACTTACCTTCCCCATTCCAGCATGCGCATGTCCCAGCTTGACCACTACAGGGAAATTCGGAGTTGTGAGCTGAAAGACAAAAGAAGGAGCTCCTCATTAGTATTTCTTTCTAGCCATTGCATTTGAAATAGTTTACTTTTATTTAGTAGCTTTTATCCCCTTCCTGGATGCTGATGGGATGATAAAAAGGTCAAATAAATATTGTCCAGGTGGTAGGACAATAAGCAAATAGCTTTTCACTGGGACCTATATGATAGTAAATGGAGGCCAGGCAGAACTCCTCAGATCTGACCCACTTTTGCTGCCTGATAGCAGTAACCTTCTTATTTTTTCTTGTTGTTTTTCCCACCCTGTACGTATGGATGTGCGTACACTCATATGCGTGTAAAAAAAGCTGCACCTGCAAGCTTGAGTAAGTGAACAGTTTCAGATGCTGAAAACATCTGAATTGTGAGAAAGACAAGGGTGGTTTGTTTTTTCCACACAGGCAGCTTTGGCCTTTAAAGTGAGCATGAGCAGTCCCTCAGCAGCTCCCATTCCCCTCCTGTCAGCAGTGGTGGAGGCAAGGAGAGAGGGAACAGGGGCCAACCCTTGGGTACAACTCACAAAGTCCATCTATTCATAAAGCCTCTTCCTCTCTTCTCTAAATTCAGGGGTGGGTATAGGGAATAAAAGAGAACAAAGAAGGGTTGGGATCAGCAATAAAAATAGAAAAAATTACGTCATGTCTTCTCCCTGGCTTGTGTGGTGTTTACGTTGGGCAGGGTCCTGCCATCTGAGCCATGCAAGTGCATCTTAACGCACATCTGGGATTTTACTTGGAGAACTGCGAGTATCCTCTCTGCCTTCTATTCCCCAGTTTCATGCTCATGCAAGGATTCACTTGGAGCGATCGGCTGAGAGCCGGGTGGCTGGACTGGTAGGAAGTGCACATGCCAGGAGTAACCAGGATATATACACCACACCTCCCCTACGTACTGGTTGGTCCATTTCTACGCCTCTGCTTGACATCCCTGTGATCTTCATCTTGTCCTGTGCTCCTGATTCTTGTGATCTAAATGCTATCCCTTCAGTACATAACCTGTTATTTTTTGTTGCATATTTCATTTTCTTTAATAGGAATTCTTTTAAAAGACACTTTTGTCTTTACGTAAGTGCCTGAAGCGATGAGCTCTATTCCTTAAGCAGTTAACCTGGAGATCTGGCAATGGGAGGGAGTTGAATTTTGACAGATAAATGGCTCTCCTATTTATTTAAGTTTGAGAATAGATAAACAAATTGTTCTTGTGCTAATTACCAATTGTCTGTATGGACAGGCAGGCGCTATGCCCTAAAGATAGAATGGTGCCGCAGTCTCCATCTGTGGCAGCTCGCTATAAATAACAAAATTAGTAATGAACACTGATATCTTCTGCTATTCAGCTGCTTATGTAAAGAAATGT
This sequence comes from Fulmarus glacialis, assembly GCF_000690835.1. NCBI lineage: Eukaryota > Metazoa > Chordata > Aves > Procellariiformes > Procellariidae > Fulmarus > Fulmarus glacialis. The sequence continues at coordinate 55,486 of NW_009233133.1, read as the reverse complement.
CACAGGAGAGGGGAACAGTGAGTGCATCATGTTCTCAAACAACCGGTGTCGCTTGTGAGGACCTTCTTCAGACAGAAAGCTGAAGGATCCTCTTCGGACCACAGAAGGGCACACAGCTGCAATAAATCACAGTGCTGGCACAGGCAGGGACCAGCACCTGCTGTTTCAGAAGAAGAGGCAAGAGATTGTGATAGGTGGCCATCCTGAAGCCCCATAGTTAAGCATGTGTCCAGGCACATGAGTTTGTGCTCTATTTCCCCTTCACCTCTCTAATTCATTGTAAGAGCCTGAAACTTGATTTGCTGTTGGCATAAATGAATCAAATGGAGGACTGCACCCGAGGCTTACTGAAGGTGGTCCTATGGATGGACTGTGCCAGGTCTTTAATGCTGGAAGATGAAAAGTAACCTAGTAGTTAGGGCCCCCACCTGCTCAGGCTCTGGGAGACCTGGCTCACTTCCCAGCTCTGTCATCCATGCCCTGTGCACACCGTTTGAGCCAAAGCGCTTGCAAGCCCCGGCCTCCGTTCCCGGTTTGTGAGCAGAGGCGGCAGCTGTTCCTGCTGCACAGGAAAAGCAAGCTGCGTGCTGCGAGCCGGCCTGATACCCTGGCAAGGAGGCCAAAGAAGTGTGCGGGGTAGATAATGTTGTATCACCAGCTCAAAGCAGCCAGAGGCAGGAAGCGATGGCTCTGCTGCCCTGTTTGTGTACCCTACCTGCGGGTTTTGCTGGCTCGAGCATGGGGCCCGGGAGTGGGAAGCATCTGTTTTCCTGTGTACATGCAAAGAAAGTTTGGGATCCAATAAACAACCCAAGTTTACTCCTAGCCTGGAAGAAACCACCGGCAATGACAATGCTCTGCTCAAACCTTTCCCTTTCTCTTTGCTTCTTGGAAACATGAGCTCAGCTTTCTTGGTAAGGCTTGGCCTCATCCCGCGTAGGGGTGACCAGCTGGGGCCAGAGCACGCTGGAGTCACAAGCCACTTGGGCTGGCCATAGTGCCTGGGGCTTGGCCCCAGACTCTGACTATGCGGCAGCCTCCCTGGGAAAGCTGCAGCTCCAGGGAAATGCTGGCGCACGGTTTGCCAGGAGTCTGCTTCTGCCACTGAAACCCCACCAAATTTCCATGTACATGAACCTGCCTTATGGAGGAACCAATGAGAGAGAACAGCACATACACTTAGCCGCATCTTATAATGGGCTTATCCAGTGACAACGGAGCGCTCTTAGTCTGTGGAATCTTAGTTTAATGCAATCAAAAGCTCCCAACAGTCCACAGGACTAAAGCAACTAGAGTCCACAACCACCCAATAATGGAGCCAGGAAGCCTTTGCTGAAGTGGTGGAAGTGGGCTGAACTCCACCGCAGTCAAGGGAGATACTGCCAGCTTCCACCAGAGACTTGTTGGGACTCGAGTCCCATTTCTGTTGCTAATAAGGTGGCCAGCCAGCATTCTTGGCAAGCACCCAGATGGATAGGGAAGACGAAGGAAGGGAGAACGTATTATACACAACACTATGAGGCAATTCACATGTGAGGCAATTCGTATGTGATACGTGGTGAGAAGTTCTGGGGGTGGCCACAGCCACCACATGGGCAGACCCCTGAGATGAGTATTTACACATACTTAGTCATAGATTTCCTGGGAAAGAGGATGCTTATAATCAAAGGATAGCACCAGAGTTTTACAAGAAAAGCATGTTTTTACTGAAATCATGCGAAGAAATATGTCTGTGTCTTTCTATGTGTTTGTTTAAGTGTTGTAAGGGCTCTTTTTTCTTGGAAAAATGAGGAAAAACACTTTGGTGCTTTTAAAACATGCACGAACTGTTGACTGGTACAGATGGTATAGATGATGTCTGTGGGTTTTGGGATGGGACTGTAGCACTGCAGCTAGCTCAGTGATCAGACGCAGGGTGTTAGTTCATATGCATAACTCAACTCTTTGAATTAAAATCCTATAAATGTATTCCCAGATGTTGTCATACAAAAACCTTGAGATGGCAAGGTTTACATATGTGTCTAGAAGTTGGTGTATGAAGATGCTTGTTTAGAGTCAAGCAGGAGTTTGAATCCTGAATTAGGAACTCAGCAAAGACATCTTGGTAGGAGTGAAGGGAGAGTCATGAAGTTATTTCCAGCTTACAACACTGGTGGCCCAAAGTATATCATTTTAGCCCTTCATTTTAAGGGCTCTGTTCTGTGTAGTGTCACTGCAAAGATCACTTTGCAGTTAATCAGTATTTTGACACTGGTGTGTGAAAGTGAGTGCCGGTATGCATACATTAGCCTCTATTTGAAAACACAAGGCTGTAAACTATGACACTTTCCCCTCTAGCCTCTGCCCCTCCTGTCCGACAAATAATGAGGTTTTTAATACTTCTTGTAAATATATGAATATTTTCTGTATTTACTGCTGGTGGAGCAGTAGAACAGAGATGGATATAAATCGATATGAAGGGAGGAATCTCAGATGAAACCTGATCTATCCCATAAATACAATGCTTTCCACTCTTTCGTTTCACTGAGGCCCTCAGGAGAGATGCTGATCTTAGGTCTGTGATTTTGTGTACTGTCCTGTAGTCCACAGACAATGCAGAATGTCTGTTTTGATTTCCTTCTGCCATGTTTAGTTTTGTGCATTAGTTCACATTATCCATCTCATCTCATACAATGCAATTCCAGTTTCCAGTATTATTCTTTCTTCTGCAAAGCCTTTCCAGTCAATACTAAAATGAATAGTCCAGGGTGCAATGACATCATGGATAATATCAGGAAGGATTTGGGGAGATGGGAGATGAAGGCATTAAAACTTTGGTCTCTTGGCACCAGTATTGTATTACTATAGCGTCTAGTGTTTTCAATCAGGCCAGAAGCCCCCATAGCACAAGGTACCGTCATTTTTGCTTCACCCTTCCCCCAGAAGTAATACTGTGAATTTTTCAAGCTTTTATACTCTAAAACTGACCTTTCTGTTTATTTAGCTGCCTTTACTTGTATGATGGCAAAGTCTGTTCTGGGTGGGCACCTAACGGATTATGGGAATGTTGTTCATGCACTTCAGAGCTAAATGTTGAAAGTAATGTGTGTGGCACTTCCCTGGTGTCAATTAGGTTGGAGGAGCAGTGAATATACATAATTTCCTGTAAAAGCAAGCAAGTGATTCAAACCTACAGGAAAGTAATGATGTCATGACATGATGTCATTGTGTTTATGGAACTATCTTACTGAAAATCTGAGCTGAAGATCAGCACTGGTTGCATGCCAGCCTTGCCAGGCATGGCAAAGTCAGGGCTGTATAGTGAAATACGGAGGAGAAGCAGTAATGCTCCCTATTATTCACTTACTCACTCACGAGTTGACATAATCACAACTGCATGCAGCATGGCTCACTCAGTGGATTAATGGTTGGCCCCATGGAGGTTTGTGGTGGCCAATGACTATGACAGACAAGTCCTTTCCCTCTGCTCTTTACCAGATTAGAAATAGTGTAAGAAACAACAAGCAACAATGGGAGAACACGTTGAACAATAAGAGTTGCCAGCATTAACATCTGTGCTCTATTAAAGACACGTGATATGGATTCCTTTAAAACACACACGTGTGTATTCATTACTGTATTATAATTATAGCACAATAAAGAAAAAAATAATTAGCTGGGGAAAAAGGGCCTATGCTTCCAAGCCAGCTGAAGTAAATCCTGAGGAGGAGTAGGTATCCTGAAGGGTCTCCAGAAGAAGGAGGAGATAGGGGTTATGATAGGAAAAGTGACGAGATACTTCTGACAGAAGTTCAGTAACAGCTGGATCAAGACAGCATTGTACAAGGTAGGACCTGAAGCAGTATGGTGATTGATAGATGTGATGGCAGCTGGAAAACAACAGTGCTCCTTCTAGCAAAAGAGGAGACAGCATATCATTTTAGGATGGGTTAAGTTTTACAGAGCTTTACTGAGCTGGGGTGATGAAATCAGTGCTGTGCACGAGGATGATTTTCTCCACAGTAGTTTTAGTAGTCTTAAGGCAGGCTTGTAAAATCAAATGGGAATAAATTAACACACTTGATGCAAAGCGCTGTGAGGGCAGAGGCCAAAGATTTAGCAAGCAAGAAAGTTTTGGAGGTGGCATAAAGAAGAGGCAAGAATAAGGCTGCTGATTACAAGGTTTTGGGGGAGAAAAAACATTCAATAATTTGAAGGGGACCTCACTGCTGCAGGCCTGGATATCTGTGAGAGCAATGGGAGGACCAGGAATAGTGCAAAGCAAAGGGTTAGGTTTAAGATGCTTTAGATGGATGGACTTTTCATTTAATTTAGCACTGGAGCTGAGACCTCCAGCTTCAGATACGAATGAACACAGCAAGTAACTAGATGTGTTACTTACAGCATAAATTAATTTGTGCCACTAACTGAAGTCAGCAGTGCCTTAGGGCGTGAAGACCCTTCAGGGTGGTAAAAAAATTATCCTTTGATTCTATCATTCCTTTTAAAAAGCACAACACAAAAAAAAAAAAAAGAAAAAGAAGACCCAACAGCAACATGACTTAGTCCCCACATCCTTGAGTAAACAAACCACAAACCAATGTTTCAGAGCTCCTAAGACTTGCTGCGGTTAGAACTGGTCACGGAAGCGAGTGGAAAGGGTTAAGCATGAAACAGAACTTTTTGTCATTAATTCCACCTCTAATGTTACTTAACTTCTCCTTTATTTGAGACAGGATGCTTTTGGGTTCCCAGTGGTCCCCCTCAGCATTTGGAGGATAAGAGTGTGAGCATTTGATATTATCCTCATTCCCTTGGAGCTTCAAGTGTGAGAATTATATGAACATATCCAGACAAGCAGATGCTCAGCAAAAAAAAATATGGTATGTGTGTGTATGTGCCTGTGTGTGCGCTTGTATTCACACACATATCTAGCAGTCCTGGTCAATAAATCCCCATTACCGCATCTTAAAATACAGGCAAGTTTTTTAAAGGTTGTATGAGCACACAGAAAAGTTTAATTTCTTAATGTGTGGTGTTCGTTTAGCCAGTATTTTGCAGTGTTGCCTTTAGGGAAGCCTCTTGTCTTTCCTTGCTTGCTAGGAGAGCGAATGCATTCCCCCAACTCCTGACGCTGAAAAACTGTTTAAATATTTTTTGTGGGATGTGGTGGAAGAGAAGAAAAAACTCTTGAGTTTCCTCTCCCCCCAACCTGAATTGGGTACCTTTTGCTGTGTTTTTCTGTAATTAGAAAATTCCGTTCCCCATGTAAACACATTGCAGAGGGAGAGATGGTGAACATCAGTTGTTGACAGGGTGGTGAACTCTCTAGGAATTTTCTTTTGATGGGTTACCTTTGGAAAAACTGTAGTGCCTAAGCTGTGATAGAAGATACAGGAAGGAGACAGAGGGAAAAAAAATGCTTTATGAAGTTATGCTGGAGTCTTCAAAGCCGTTTCTCTTCCAAGAACCCCCAAGGTTCACAGGACGCTAGCCGACAGAGCTCTCTCTTCACTCGGAAGGCTTGACTGTCCCTTTTTTGGGGCAAACTCTGAATTCTCACTGATTTCAAAATTAGTAGCATGGGGTTTCTTTGGAGAGAACAAAACTTCCCTGAACTTCACAGTGGAAAACAACCTTCAGCAACGGACACTGCAGGAGTAATTAGGTCTCACTGAAGCCGACCATTCCCCTGTTACTGCTCGTCTCTAACCTCACCATGCAGTCTGCTGCAGGTGCTCGCCTGTCTCCAAAGGGCAAAGTGAATACAGTTCTCACCCCAGCTTTTACACAAAGTGAAGCCGCGTGCCCTGACTGCAAAGCTCAGGAGAATCACACACGACTCCAACAGCTCGGCTGTGATTTCACAACCTTCCGTAGCACATTGGAGGGTGGTGCAGTTATGTCAGTGTAAAATGAGAAGCGGGCCCTGGGCTTATTAGTACATTCATCGAGAAATACTCTGCCTGACACAGAAATGGCTCTGATGTGTTATTGTGAGTCTCATGCTGTTGTAACTGTGCCAATGACCCCGTGCGGCCTTGGCTGACATTGCCATGCGGCAGGAAGAGGGCCACAAGCAATGAACCATGGATGCTGCCTGGTACAGGGAATGGGATACCATGGTCCACTGGAACATTTGAAATACCCTCTGGGCTCCTGAAAGCTATTGGGCAATGGATCACCGCCTCCTTCCTTCTTGCCATTCTTCAGCACTCAGGGCTATAGAAACAGCAGCACTGAGAACCAAGCAGTCACAGCTGGACTTTTTTGAAAGATCCCTGTTTTATTTTTATACTTTTTTAAAAGCACAGCTGGTAATCTTGATTAATGCTGCAGAGCATAAGGGACTTTGGACATAAAAAAGAACAAGGAACATGGGAAGTGTTACCCTGCAGCTGGCATCTCAGGCTACATCTATACTAGTAAATAGAGCAATGCCATAGTAAGGACAAAAAGGACATAAGGACATAGTAAGGACAAAGCCCTGAGTTGCCTATACTGTTAGGCAACAGTTTGGCTCAAGTCAAATAGCTTTCTCCCAAACAATTCCCAAGGACAACATGGAAAACAGTATAAGTCTGCAGCCACACCCCATAGGATACTTCGGAGGCTAAGAGAGTTTGATAGCAGGGCTGGGGTTGGACCATGCCAGAGTTGCCAGACAATGGGCCTGGCACTGTGTGGTTTGCTACTGTTAATGGAGCCTCAGTCTGTCTCACAGGGTTGAGCAGAAGAGTAGTTTTTATCTCACATTGTGCCTTATCTTTGTACGTTCTCACATTAGTGTTTTATTTCGGTTGTACAGATGAATGGTCTATCACATGCGGCCATATGTCATACCACTCCCATTTGATAACTTCCACTGACTACCTTTTTCAGACCTAATTCATAGTGGGTGCATTTTTCACCTACAGCCACAGATATTTACACCACATTTCTTTTGTCCACTGACCTGGAAAGTCAGCTGTTACCTCACATGAGAAACGTTCATGCTATGTTTGTCCTATTTTACAGCCAGATCTTATTTTCAGCATTTTGAGCCCTTAGGCTCATGCAGGAATTCAAATCCTTCACTAATGTGGCCTGGCAGTGAGATACAAATCCCCTGCATTTATGTCCTGCTCTGGGACATAAATGTGGGGAGTAAGTGTCTCCAAAGCCCTGTTCCATGGACCTACCTCCTCCATGGGCTGCACATGGAGTTGAACACTGGCAGCAGCTCTTCTGAACCCTGAAGTTGTTGTGGCATCTTTTGTAGGTACCTAGAGCAGTGAGGGCCAAGTATGAGCCTTGTTCTTCCTACATCCTCGTTCTTGTGCTTCACAGTTTCAAGTTTCTTTCTCCAGATAAAAATCTTCTATGTTTATCCAGACTAATTTTTGCCTCTTGTCAGAGACACTGAGGACATGAAAGGCAGCCATTGTGTCCGATGATTGAATTAGCTCTGTGTCTCTTGAGATTTCTTAGGAACTTTCAAATTACATGTTTTTGGTAGGAGCCAAAAACTGTAGGAAGTGCTCTATTTCACCATCTCTCCAAATTCAACAGTTGCTTGGGGAAGAAAACGAGGTTCCAAAGGGCAAACTTCATATTTTCAAAGCGGAAAGTGTCATGTTTCAATGATTCTGTGAATGAGTGCTAATTAACTTTTTTCCTAATCCAAAGGGGAAATCAAATGCTTCCAAACTGTAAAAGGGAAGTTCTTCTGACATGAATTTTATTTCTCCATGTTTCACTCTCAAGGCTTTTTGAGATTTTGACTTCGGGTTAGGGAAATAATCAGAAACCTCGAAATGTCTCAAGAGCTGAGAAAACCTTTCCCTGCTTAGGCTTTAAGGGCACGAGCCCGCAATGGCACCGCATGGGTATTTGTCTCCCTCTTGTGGCTTATTCCATGAGATAAGATACGATCCTGCTCCACCTGTTTGCTAAAGCCATTAGAGCGTCCAATGAAGTGGAAGAAACGTATTCAGTGGGTGTCCCGGGCGACTATCCTATATGCAAACTTTGTGTACGACCTCAGTGCTGAGGGACAACCTAGTTTGTCAAAACCAGTAGGGGAGTCGAGCAGGCTCCACACAGGACATAGGCAGAGTTATTTTCAGCTGGGCCCGGTTTCTGTTTACATCTTTCCCAGCTGTAACGAGAAAGGGGCTCCTGAAGTGAACGCATTCAGAGGAAGACAGAAGAAACCACTGTGTGGATCAGCCTTTTTCATCTCACAACCACCACCTCGGTCAGCGGCATTTTTCCCCTGCTGAGCACACACATTGATGTACCGCAGGCTGCAGCGGCCAGGAATGGCAAGCAGCAGGAAGCAGAGAAATTCCTTTTGGAGTAACACACAGACCCTCTTCTTTAGCTTGGGCAAGCCTGGAGCAGCAAAGGATGCTGTGGTCTCCGTGAGCCCACTCCTTCTGTTTTGTCTAGAGAGAAAGGCTTTGCCCTTTACTGGAAAAAGAGGTGGAGACCTGAGCTGATTTCATCTGTGAGGCAATATCTCCACTTCTCTGGGATAAATGAGACAAATGTGAGTGAGCTGGTCCACGCCCAATACAGGAAGGTATTTGTTTCTTTCCCAGGCACATTACTGAGGCTGTCATGGGATCCAGGTAGGATTTTGGAATGTGGGCAGAAACCCGCGTGGAGGTAAATGGGCATGTGCCCAAAAGAAGGGCATTGGGCTCACCAGGGGAGCTCATGCCTGGCACTCTGGCTGGAGGCAGTGCCGGGCACAGGGGGTGAGGCAAGAGGAACAGAGGCACCACTTGCCTACGCTGCCTGGTGTCACCGAACGCACTTCCTTCCATCGCTGCACGAGCACTGTGCTCGCTCACAGGCGAAGTCTGAAACTAGTCCAGAACGATGGGTACTTATTTCCTTATTACAATTCTTTTCTTCCCATTACCTCTTTTCTTCCCATCAGACCTCATGCCATTAAATTATTTTCCAAAACTGGTTGCTGAAGTCTTTTAGAGTGGTCCTGGCTTTATTTCTCACGGAGGTAGTGCCAGCACCTCAGAAATGCAGCAGCTGAACTTCTCTGCTGAGCTTTTGTGCTGCACAAACAGTTGCTATCAAAGAAATATATAGATCAAACTTCAGGGGAGTGGGAGCTCCTTTTAAATAACAACAACAATCATCTTTGCACTGACAAAATAAAAATGTTTGCTCTTTCAAAGAAGCTAAATCATACTTCAATCTGTTTAGGACTACTCAGAACCTGTAAGATAAAACTTAATCTCAAGTGGGAGAAGCCAACTGGGCTTTTCACTTTTTCTTGGCTTTGTTTCTCAAATTCTGAAATCAAAGAGAGTTTTGTACACACTTATCCTTGCAAGCTTCTCAACTGATGGGTTTTCACCCATCAATTGTGGGTGGGACAATGAGGACAATGTTCAAAACTTCCCGTGCAGAGGTGGCTCAGCTAATTCCATGCTCAGAGAGTAGCAGGTGTCCAGGCTGTGTGTCTGTGCACTTTTGGACTTCAGTAGCAAGAATCTCTGATACTGGACCTTGAGGACAGAGTACTATTTCATATGCATTTTGTAGACAGCCCTAATTAGCTAAATTAGTTTGTCTGCATCATAAATGTAAAGCAGTGCACACTGGATTTGTCTCTAATTGTGGCATTGCTGTGGTGATGGGTTGCAGACTTTTTTTTTTTTTAACTTTCTCATTAGTACTTAGCTTTAGGCATTTGCGAGAAACCACAGCCTCCAAAAGCTCCCACTCCTGTCCTCTTAATTTTGACTCACAAGGTTTTAATGGATGAACAGAAAGCAAAGAAAGCCTTTGGTTCTCATACCATTCAGCAAACCTCCGGCTGGCACTGGCATTGTTTGGGAACCCTTGTGGGGATGAAAGCAAACTCTGTACAGATGTGGCCTCTTCTGAGACCGCTCTTTGAGGCCTGTTGATTCTCAGAACAAAAAGCACGTGAGGAGGGTGACTGGCAGGGGATTTCCATGGAGCGCTCAAGTGAAGTTATTTTAAACTGATCCCACACCACACAGGGCTAGCGATAGTCTTTGGTGGGAGGGGCTCCCAAAAGCACGAACGCTGCTGTGACCCTTTGTACACAGTGGGTAACCTCAGTGGGACCGGAGCTGGCACGTCCGCTCCACACTGTGGGACACTGCATGGAGATCCTCTGGGCCAACAGGCTCATGAAGCACATCATGATGCAGGCTCACCAGTTTGGAGCTGGGAAATGTAGCGCTGGATGAATGTGGCAAAAAAGCCACATGTTAGATGGCTTATGCAGGGACAGCTCGGGTGTTTCTGTTCCCAGGCCTTTCTAGGGAGGGAGAGGGGGGTTAGCATACATGGATCTGTCCACTGTGTATTTTCGGACCTTGGTCTTCATCCGTTAGAAGTTAATGGGGTGAAGCCATCTGGTTGGGTATCTCTGTGTCTGCCGTGAAGACACGCTCACAGAGCATTTATGACAAATCCTGTCCTTTCTTCCTCAACCCTCACGTAGGGAGTTTATGAGGCATGATATGCAAACCCTGCACCATGAAAGGATTACCCAGCTCTCTGAAACTGGGAGGGGTAAATGGGGTCCCTCCTGAAACAAATCCCACTATACGTATGACTGCTGATTAAATTGAGGCTTTGGGTGGTAAAACTGTAACTGGGGCAGGAAATTTGATTACGTCCATCAATCCAGCTGTCTGACTTCATGCAGCTAATGCTATCCTGAGCTCATCACTATGGCAGCATGGCATCTTACACGTAAAGACTGAAGCCTTGGCCGCACTGAAGGCAATGGGAGCTAGCTCATTCATTTCGATGAGGCTACGGTTTCTTTTGCAATGTCTGGTAAAGAATGTTTATCTCAAATTCCTCTCCCACCCGGAGGTATTTTCACTGTTTTATTACTTGATGACGCAACTTTTAAGCAATCCTGTAAGGATGGCCTTTCATGCCCAAAGTTGAGGCTGACTGAGAGTAGGAGTGCAGCCGAGAGGCTGCGGTCAGTCAACCAGCTTTTGACGCAGGGGGACGTGGACCGAAGCTGCCACGAGGCATCCCGGTGGCAGGGAGAAGCAAGCTCTTCGGGGAACTTGGAGCAGTGTTGGGAAAGCTCGGAGCCAGGGGAAGCTGCTAACCCCTTCTTCCCTCTTGTCTCTTCCCACATGTCTGCAAGGTCCCAGCTGAGACCATTAAGGAAAGGTTGTGACTCTTCCCTCTAGGGTGGCACACCTCCATACCTCACCAGCGCTGGCCTGGGACCACGGGCTTCGTTTGCCCCAAAGTTTCCAGGTTGCCAAGGTAACGCTAGGAGACACAAATCATTTCTATATGTGATTTCATTCTTTTATGCCATAAGCTAATTGCTTCCTTGTACCACAATATGTTCCAGCTGTTGGTCTTTATCTGTTTCTGGGTTTCTTCCGTCACTCTGCTGCATGGGTAATTTAGAAATGGTTCCCACATTTCCTCTTTCACTTCAAAAGGAACAAGAAAACAAAAACACTCACAGGCAAAATCTGCTTGCTCCTAACTGTATTTCTCCATGTGAGAGGCTTCAAGATCAAATTCCCTAAAATATTACCTATCAGGAGGGTTAGTTTGCATTTGTTGATGCAGAGCAGAGCTTCTTCCTTGGTGACGCTGCACACGTAGAAGCCCAGGCAGAACTGGGACAAGCTAAGCTGTGCAGTATGCGACAAACCCAGCTTTAATCTTCAATGTGGTGAGACTACTTGTCCAAGCTTACAAAGACTGCCCTAGCTTAGAAGTGAGGGAGAATGACCCTTCAGTTTGTGTGTAAAATTTGATGTGATCCTTCTATGTCCCCACCAATAGATGATAATAATTATATTGAATCCCCTTCCTCAGATCCACAGGGCTGTTTCGAGAGGTGGTTAGGGGGTACACGGGGCTAGACAGACAGCTAGAGATCAGATTTTCAGAGCTGCAAGCAATCCATGTGAGAGGTGGATTAAACAGGTCCTTCTTCTCCAAGCACAGCCTCAAAACATTTCCCAACACCCAAGAGCAAGATTACAATTAATATGCTTTCAAGATATAAAGTAGCATATCAGTTTTAATTATTTTCAACTGCAAATATGTTATGAAGGGAAGAGAAGAGGTATAAGGAGTTGCCCAGAGAGGTGGGTGAACTTGGCAGTGAGATTCAAAGCTGACCTTTACAAGAGCTGTATTAATCACTGGCTAAGCTAACATCTGACTTGTAACTTCAACAGAAGACAGGCTGCTGAGTTTGTTGAAAGAGTGAGGGAGAATTTTTCTGTGAATCAGGAGGAAGAAATGAAAATGGAAATGGCTGTATGGGATAGGTGTGAATTGCAAGTGAGCTGGCCAAATGGGGTGAAGCAGAGGCTATTTGCTTTAATTCAGCATGAATGTTACGGGAAGCAGATGCCCATGGACACCCTGGTCCTTGGTTCCTACTGCTCCCGTTTCCTGACTGCTCTCCTTTGCTTACAGCTTATTGATGGGAACCAGAGACGTGAAGAATTAAATACCCAGGTGCAAACTGAACCAGCTCTGAACTTCAGTGACCTCTATTTCAGGCTCATTAGTCTGATCTGTCTTGGGAGTGTCAGCTGGTGGCCAGAACTTTTCTCTCAAGGGATAGCCAGCAAGAGAGGTCTACTTGCATGACCATGTTATTCATGAGCAGGGTGAGTTGCATCATGCAGCTTACAATGCTGTTGGGCAAAGGTATCCAGCAATGAGCAGGGCAGATTTAAACTGTGCACGAAATTTTTATAATGAGTGGGGTTTATACTGACTCCAGATGACATTAAGAAAGCTTAGTGCTACTGCTATCCTCGCCAATTCCTCTCTGTGAACATGATCAGACAAGCCAGTGGGGAACAGCTACTCCGGCCCTTTGGGTCATGCTTGGGGCATGGGCCTTGCTGCCAGCTTGGCTATGGGAAGTGTGTCATTTAGTGGAAGTCCATTTGGAGTACGGGGCCCAAAGCTGGCATGTGTGTTGGCAGCAGTGCAAGGCTGGGACTCCTCCTCTTCTGTGGCATGACAACGCAGGCCCAGCTGGCGAGGCAAGGGATTGGCACCCTGAGCCCACGTAGTGAACCTCATGTTAGATGTGCCTCAGTTACATTTGCAAAGGATGGTACAACGTATGTCAAGTGAAGAAAGAAGTTTTAGGCTGATCGGGACTTTGTGCAGGCAGAAAAATTGTAGTGCTGACCTGGCCTTTACAGGCAGCAGGAGGGGAGGAAGCCCCACAGATACCTTGGCCTTTTATAATGAGGGGCTTATACTCACTGTAGATGACATTGAAAAGCACTCTCTCTGTGTGCTGTCAGGAAATAAAGTAACAGCATAATCCCATCACGCATCAGCTCCTGGTCACCCTCTTTACTGCAAATACAGCCTGAGTTCCCAGGTTTGGAGAAATAAGGGCTTAGATCTAGGGTTCAATAGAGCTGACCGGTTTGAGAAAATGATTCAGCTAAAGCCAGCACTGACTGAAAACAGAGGGCAGCTCCTCTGATAACTGCTACTCCAGTGCTGCCAGCTTAGGGCTGAGGTCTTCAATGTACTCGGCATTGTACGAAACCATAAGGCAAACATCCAGGCAAAACACGACTGGTGAATAAACAGGAAGGCAGACATGCGCGGGTGTAGTGGAAAGATGGTCAGCACAAATGAGCATACATCAAGCTGTGATAGAAAATCATCACTGCTCCTAAGTAGTTACCAGGCTAATCAGAGGTAGATCCTGCTAGCCCGGTGGAGCCTATTCTGAGACTGATTATTTGACAGAAATGTGAGAAACCGTCACAGCGAAGCCGGTCCTTCAGCCATTCACACGACACTGAGTTTTCCCAGGCGTGCCGGCCAAGTGTGCTCAAGCCAGAGTTTCTGTCTTACCTAACCCACAGGCCTGGACCTGATCTGTAGTAAAACTCCCTGTGAGATTTCACAAACTCCTTAGCTTAGATGAAGTTTAAGGATGCAATGAAAGAACTAAACTCTTCTTGAAGAGGAGTTCTCGACTTCCAGAATAAAAGCCCAGGGTTTGGAAACCTGAGATCAGCATATTTCCACTGATGAAAACTCAGTTTTGAGCATGATCTGACAGAGCTCTGACTTATTGCCTGTCTGGGTGTGGTGGAAAGTATATTTGTTTGCAAATCCGTGCATTGGGAAGGACTTGCAGAGGTGTTTTTTTCTTGGAGACAAGATGACCTATTATCAATATATACAATTATAAATGAAACTTAGGGTATACTATGCTGACTGCAGTGCAAAATAAACCGTGCTTCAAGCACTTACAGTCAAGAACAGACAAGATGAAGGAGAATTACCTTCATTTCGGGAATGAAGAACTGAAACACTGGGAGATTAAGTGACTTGCCGTGAATCAAACAGGCAATCTGTGGCAGAGCCAAGAATAAAATCCAGATCTCACTGAAGCAACTTAACCAGGAACATCCTTCCCATTGAATAGTTTAATTAACATAAATTAAGCAGCAAGTTGACTCAACATGTTTTTAATTTTACATGTGTACTTCAGAGAACATGATAATTGCATTTTATAATCTAAAAATAAACAAACACATATGTCTGTCAGAAAAACAACAGGCACACAGGAAAAATAGTTCAGCCCTTTATTATATTTGGTGTGAAGTCCTTTGTTAGGACTAAAATTGTGATGTGAAGCGAAAGAAGAAGGCAAAGAACTCTCTCCTTCTGTGCTAGTTTATTAGAATTAAAAATAACCCTTCTTTTAGGAGTGTGTTGTCTGAGTGCCAGGGCTCTGTGTAAGCAGAAGAGCCAAATGACGGATTCTTTAAGCACAGATCCTGTCAAATCCGCCACATCCTCAGTCAGCTCAATGATGTTCAGCGGGCAAGAGGCAGAGCTGAGAATTTGCTAGCACCTAATATGTGCATTTTAAAGTGTCCAAAGATGGAAGGAGCCTGGAAAGCACCTGAGCCCTCCCGTGCGCTGAAAGGGAAGATGAGAGCATAAGAGATACAATAGCAAATCCCAGTCAAGGGGAAGATGTCTTTTAAGCTCAACAACAAATCTGTCTAGCCTTTGAAGTTGGCTACACCAGGCTTCATTCCCAGACAGCAGGGTGAGCATTCCTCTCTAAAATTAAGCCCCTGGCAATTGTTCCCCCCAGGAACAGGCATGTACTGAGTGTAGGAAAGCTACACATGAGTGACAATAGGATTTAAAGAGCAAGAGAGAGAGAGGAACTGATTTAGACCTCATGGGAACATTCACGGAGCCTTTTCTACATGCAAAACACTTGCATTGAATTAAGCTAAATCAATATAAGCCAGCTGGAAACTGATCAATGGGGATGGTGTTCACAGGCAAACAAGAGATTATTCGGCAGGGGCTGCATACCAGCCAAAGGCCACGTAGCCCTGGTCAGCACAGATTCACGGGGAAGGTCAAAAGGCAACAGCTCTTGTGGTAATCACTCTTGGAACGCATGATGCAAGCAGAGCTGCATGTCTGCGCCCTATACCCCTCCCAGATTACAGTAACATCACCACCCCTGACAACAGAGTACTGAGCCTGAGGCAACGGCCCCTGCTGATGAGAATGTATCAGCTGGAGCTCGGGGCTGCGCTAGAAGGCTCATGTACCTCCCGGTCAGCCTAGAGCACATGCTGAACAACTGCAAGTCTGTCCGGTGCATGTTTTGTACGTAGATCAACTTTTACTATCTTGGGGTCTCTTCTGCAACTCTTTTCCCACAGTTAAAGTGAAACTAGAAAATTTGGCAGACCCATGGCTTTTGTCTACAGAGCTGAAAAGGCACAACACACTCTTCCTGTGGCATTGCTAGCAGTACAACACAAACCCCGCTTTCATTTTCACTGGGGCGACTTTTAGGCACTTTTTTGTCTGTGAGGAATTTCAGGAAAATGTCAGTAATATTTGATGCACCCAGCGTTATGTCTAAGATTGCGCTTTGAGGCAGAAACTTGGCAAACTGGAACCTGGCGGCTGCATCCTTCCAGCGGCTGCTCCTGAGAAACTGCTCGTGTTCCACTTTGCTTTTTTTCCATGATCAAAGCTTGAAGACCTTCTAAAATGAAGGCTGGTGCGCCATTTTAACATTTTCATTGTACCTATAGGCATCCATGTTAGTACCTCCTTTTGGGGAGTAGGTGCCATTCAGAAGGAGGGGAGCAGTGGCTTTCAGAAAGGCTGTGCCCTGCACACGGCATGCCAGGATAGATCCCACTCCTGCGCCCAGGTTTATGTTACTCGCTGCTGAAGACCTGGGAATGAGAGACTGAATAAAGCAGGCTTCTGTCACACTCCTACAATGAGATAATTCTCACCTAACATTAGACACCTATGAATCTCATTTTTACATCTGCAGCAGCTAGTCTGCACAGACTTTATAATCAGTGGAGAGAAATTGGGTGTTTTCAGAGCCTCATTTGTCTAAACTATTTGAGACACGTACCTCAGGCTGAGAATAGATGCCCCCCAGCAATGTTCGTATTTCTCCCCCTGATGACAAAGACAGTGCTGGTGACCGGGTCAAAAACGCACATCTGCATAATATACATCTAGAGGATACATGTCTGCATTTGGTTAGGTGAATCCTAGCCCTTGAATGAAACTGATTTTGAACAACACCCTGGTGCCTATAGGTAAAAAAAGGTAAGAAAATGCTCTGACTGGAAGAGTGGAGCCACTGAAAGCCTCACCTTACAGGAGCTGGTGCTCTCTGGGAGTATGGAGGGTAACTGGAGAAAGTTTAAACAGGGCTTTGTTGTCTATCAGCAGATACTGGGGGCCAAGGAAAAAGGAGGAGCCTGGTTTGCTCTAAGGTGCTGGGGAGTAGTCTGCAGTGATTGTGCGTGGGTGTGTGGATACCCTGTGTCCTTCTGGTCTCCACTGCTAGTATGTGGCCCTCAGTGATGGTGGGAAATGATGCTAAGTGACTCTTCAGCTGAATGCTTCTATGACAGTCGGAGGTGGCTTTATTTTTGACAATAGCTGGTGCTGAAGTACTGGATGCTTCTAATAGTTTTGAATTAAGCCTGACATCTGAGGCTCACCAGGACGCTGTATCACAGGAATTTGAAGAATACTGGCTTCCACATAAAAACGAAACATGTGAACCATATGTCATTAAACAGTACAATAACCAGGCAAAAATGCAGCAGAATTTGTGGTTGTCAGGCAGTTGAAGAGCCAAGCTCCTTGATTTTGAGGAGCTGAGTCTCTAGGAAGAGAGCAAACATGGCTGGAACCTGAGACAAAGCAGTCAAAATCTACTGGAGGAGCCAGAGTTATTTTTTGGAAATGCAGTTAAAATTTGCCAGCCAAAGGAAGTTATCTAATTCAGACTAAAACCTACATAAGACAGAGAGTGCTATGATGCCACAGAGGATGTAGGCTGTTACAAGAAAGGAGACTGGCAACAGAATGGTACATTGAGCATGGAGCTGCTGTCCTCATAAAGCAGCACACAGATCTACAAACAACACAAGTCAGGACAATGGCTGGTATTTGGAAAAAACCTTCAAGAACCACAGTAATTTCTACCACTTTCCAAGAGCTTCCCCAGCATGGACAAAAAGAGGACAATAGCACAACGTCCTTAGCTGACTCTTCATGGGACCGGTGAGCAGTGCTGCAGAGAATTAAAGAACTATCATCTCGAAAGCAAATGAAATGCCTGTGCCTTGAATGTGGATGTTGGTGCAAGCTGAAGTGTTGCCAGGACGGGCATGTTAGCATGGAAAGCAGAACCATATGCAATTGACCATACATAGGTGAAGCTCATGACTTACTGTGGCGAGCTAATTCGTATTAGAGTTGTGACTGAACTCATGGACAATTGGCAAATTGGAAGAAGTACAATTTATAACCACACCAAGGGAAAAAAATTATCCATGAATAAAAACATGCCACTCCCTTCATCTCATTAAAGAGGTAACTCACCAAAGAGGCAGAAGATCAAAACAATTGAAAAAGAGTTTGAGGATATCTTCCAAGGGAAAGGGAACCTGTTAAGGCTTGTCACATATACTGAAAGCACAGGCCAGTCAAGAGAAAACTCCCATGGCATGGGAACAGTTGGTCAGCTGACATAGTCTGGCATAAATTTCTTCATGTCAGAGAAATGAGGTATTTATTTCACAGACAGCCTTACTAGACAGTCATAAAGGTGACCATATCCATTTTGGCTAGATCTAGTCACCTGGCATAGCTAACGGCTAACACAGCACGGCAGTTTAGTGAATCTGAGTTTAAGCAGTCTGTGGTGAAGCACAGTATGAGACATTTTATTGCTAGTCCAAATTTATACTCAGTACAACAGGTTGGTAGAAAGTAATACCAAAATAAGAAACCACCCACTGGAAAACAGTAAGGAGGTTAACTGTGACCTGCATTTAGCATTGTTAAATTACAGGATTGTACAGAAGATGAGTAGTTTGTCAGCTACAAAGATTTCCCTCAGCAAAAATCTGAAGAAGTAAGAATGCCTGCAGTGTTAGAAACTGATGACACCAAAGCCTGGCGCACCTACAAAGAAACAGATGAGGTAAAACAAACCTTTAAAACTGAAGTCCTGGAACCATCCACTCCTACATGATAGTTAAGCAGATTATCTACACACACACACACACACAAAAAAAAAAAAAAAAAAAAAGAACAGTTGCACAGTAGTGAGATCTGAAATGGTAGCCTTGAATTCATGATGTTGTCATAACAAATGGGCATTTGATCTCTAAAAACATATTTCTCTAATTTTTAGAAGGGATAGAGAGATGAAGATCACAAGGTCAGTTATTTTGCTCAGGAAGGTCTCAAGCAGGGGATGATCGGAGCTGGGTGAGGCAGCTGCATCCTAGATTATGGCACAGTAAGAATGAACAAACTCAGAGGTGCTTATCAGTAACTGTGCTGGTGTTTTTGCACCGATGGGCATTTTGGGAAGGTCCATGCAACTCTACAGGGCACCTCAGAAACTGACTGAATATTAGCTACTCTGCTGCATACATGTATCTGGCATTCTATATTATGTTTTTGCTGGCAGAGATGCATACGAAGAATTGTACTTTTAAGAGGCTTTCTGAAAGCAAGTGCTTCATCACAGGCCCAAGTTATGTATGCATTGATGGACAGGAGAAGATCAGGCCCCGGTGAAGCGCACCTCCTTCATATATGATTGCTCTAAATGATTTCTGAACAACAGGCACAGCTCATTCAGGAATACTGTTTACTGCCATTTAGTGAGAAAGTACTGCATCAGCTGGCATTCAGGATAAGCATCTCTTGAAGTCAAAATAATTTTGCAACTACTCAGAAACTGATTGTGCTTTCATCACAATACTGATTTGCCAAAAGATCACATATCAGTCCAGTATAACTTGGGAAAAACAAAGCAGAAAGTACTTGAAATGCAAGGTTTCTGCAATTCGCAATGGCTTATCTTTTTTGTCATTTGAAAAAATGTCACCAAGATAGCATTTTCTAGTGGAAATGTCAAATGAAAGCAAGAGCATTTTAAATAGTAGGAGGAGATTTCATTTCCCTTAAATGCAGATTTTTTTTCTCCATGAAAATACATTTAGACAGTCTATTGACACTACTTTTTATGCAAAGCAGTACTATTGGGACATTCCAAATCACACAAGACTTTTAATTTTGTAATGGTCTACCTGCTATCTTCTGCTAGGATTGCAGTCTTTTGTGTTATCAGAATACCACCAAATCAACAGTGCAGATCTAAGAGAAGCACCTATGAATGTTCCAGGAATCTCAATGCAGCTAGTTACAAGCATTAATAATTGTAAAGTTAATTAGGCCTCAGAGGTACTTACACATCTAATGACCATTTCTGTGGTCTGGATCTTAATACTTTTGGGGCAGAGAGAAAAAGCATAGCAATTGTATTGAAAATAGCTGAAACATCCTTTATTTTATCACAGCATAGCTTCTAACTTCCAAACCCCTTCCCCCCCAAAACCCTCTAAACCTCAAAATGCCAACAGTAAAAAATAAATCAAAGCCAAACAAAAGGGATCTCCTTAAAATAAAACATAAAATTAAATTTCCTTCTGGACTCCCCATAGGTTTCTCCCATCCCAACAAGGGAATAGTGACATCGGTTCAAGGTGTCATCCCCTCTCTGAGTCATTCAGCTGCACAGAAAGGAAGGGAAAGGGAAAGCATTTAAAATGGGTCTCCAGGGCTTTAGCCCACTGAATTCCTCCTCAGCATACAATCTCTGGAAGAAGTGGAGGAACCCCTTGAGCAGGAAGCGATTCAGAAACATACGATGGTCTGTTTGCAGTGACTCACAACACATCAATAGCAGAATTGTCCAGAGACCTATAGAATGTCAGGACTCTTTTTATACCATTGTGCAACCACAAGTACCAAGAAACATGTGTTTCCTATCACTCAGCCCAGCTTTACGCTAGGCTAATATATATTAGTCTGTCTAAGTGCATGTTTGAAAACAGTCCTGGGCTTGCAAATATGTAGAAAGTTTTGTGCTCAGGCATGTTATTATTATTATTATTTAGATCGCAAGTGTTTCTGTTGGAGATTCTATGGATGCAATTACAATTTGTTCTTTGCTTCCAGCAAACTGAACTACATAAATATGTATACTTTGAATGGTACATGTGTTTAACAATATATTCTATGAGCAGGTTCCATGCAGAGATGCCATCAGGTCTCTGTGGCCGAACACAGTGATCTGTAACACTGCAGCATTGTCAGAGGAGTGGTGATACTCAGGCTGCCTATAACTTATTACAAGATGATGTTTTACCTTTTGAAAAATTTGCCTTCTTGTGACCATTCAGGCTAGAATATTCCACTCTGAGTGCCTCCCTTAAGATGAATATATGGAGAATTTCAGGTAAACCGGGAGGCTAAATACCCTTACATATACACACTCACACACACAAGCAAAGGAAGAGTTGTTGGTTTGCCCATAGTGAAGAATACTCGTGACTACTTCTTTGGGAAACCGACAACTCCAGCTATGAAAAAAGACAATGAAGTGTAGCCACCCTTGGACTTCTTCATCCTTACGAAAATTTGGCCAAATTTGGTCAAGTTTCAAACTTCTGGTACCTGCAGTTAGCACCTGCTAAGTGCAGTCTTGCCAAAGATCTACCCCAAGCCTATCAAAGCGTCTGTCTGCACCGAGCATGTTGCTGAAGTGCAGAGACTCACCGAGATCTTCCCCTGCAATTGCAAGTCTCAGGTGCTATAGGTACTGAACTGAAACAAGGGAGTCTGTGGGTGTGGAAACATGAACAAACAAATATAGGGAAGCAAATTACTTTGTGTGAACAGATATGTAGCAATTATTCCTGTTCATTCTTACTGTGCATAAATGGGGGGTAATTCATGGCAATCTGACCTTCAATAAAAGGCAAATAAACTACCGTACATTTACAGCATGGGAAGAGTTGTCACGCAGACAGATACCTGTTTATGGTCATTAAAAGCTGACGGGATGTGCTGCTGCATGGTGACGGTTTTGCATATCTGTCCCTTTCTGTGTGCATACCACACTCCCTGTGCTAGGCCAGTGTCAGGGCTACAGCACCGCATGTGAAAGCCACGGTACAAATGTAGAAAAAATGAGAACGAGCCCTGGGGAGAAGGACTGGATTTGGACAGGGAGCAATGGAAAGTCAGGTGATGACACTGGGATTGAAGACTGCTATGGAAAAGAGAAACCAGGCTGGGAAAGAATAAGGATGGGAGCCAAGAGCAGAATATATGGGGACCAGTGGGACAAAAAGTCTGTGTGGAGAGACAGCACAGATGTGATCTGATGTGCAGCAATGAGGAAGGCAAGGAGTGGCTGGGCAAGGAGCTATGGACCAAAGAAGAGCAGGGTGTGGACAAGTATCTTACGGAAGGCAGATATCTCACAGGGATCAAGGTTCAAACCGAGAACTGGGATGGGCTGGAGAGAGAGTCTGAAATAAAGGGGTACACTGTGAATGATCCTGGTGTCAGGGGAGGGAGTCTGAGAAAGGAAATAAGCAGGAAGGCAGAGTATTGCCAGGGAGGGGAGAGAGCATGGACAGAAAGCCAGGGATGAAGGCCAGCGGCACTGGTGCCAAACACTGGGACTCAGCGGGCAAGATATTTAGGACAGGGAAGAATAGGACAGATATTAAAACCAACTACACGAGGAAAACAGGACTTGCCTAAGGAGCCAAGATAGGACAGACCAGCATGAAGGTACAGATAAACTGGAGGGAACAGGGAAGAAAAGCCTGTCTCCACTGTGACTTTTTCCCTTCAGAGTGGATTTTAAATGTCCTGAGTGTCACCAGTTCTCTCCTAATAGAAAATATTTGCGAAGACGTCCGAACGGCCACAGGTGATGAATGCGAACATATGCCTGCTCTTTATGAACTGCAGGTCAAAGTGCCAACCTTGGTGAGTCATGCAAGTGCCAATATACGGCTGCCAGAGGGAATTTTTTTTTCCAATTTGCTTTGTGGTAAGCCTAGGAATCGTCATGCCCATATATCATGTGAAAAGAACCTTATTAATGTCGAAAAGTTAAGCACCCAAACTTTAGGAAATGCAAGCTTCATTTTCCTTCCTTGTACATAAGCAATATGAATCAGCCTTTAATTACATGACTGTGAGTTATTTTTTCCACAGGTCCCCTTCAGAAGGGTCCACCAGGTGGACGTGCTCTAAGGCTAAATCCAGACTTAAGGAGGAGGTTGTTTGCAGGACCCCTGCTTCATTTCTTCCAAAAGTCGGAAAATGCATAAATTATGAGTCAGGGAGTAGCAGAAAAAGAAAGGGCACTTTGATGATTAAGACAGCTGAAAAGCATCTTAGTGAATTGGATTCTGTCCCCAACTGTGCCAAAAAGTCCATATGAAATTCTGAGAAAATCCTTTAAATCACACCTCTCTGTAGGAATTAATGTTGTGTCCTTCAATTTTTGGCCTTCTTAGTTTGAAACACTGGAAACTGACTTGAAAATTTTTCAATCCTGCTGCAATAACTCCTGAGAATGACATCTTGGGCTGGTGTTTACATATAAAAGAAGAACAAAGACTTAAAAATTGGCATGGAAAAGAGCAACTGAAATTATTTAAGAGCTGAAGAACATGTTTATCAGTGAGTTGCTTACCAAACATTTTGACATGTGACTTGAATACAGGTTACAAATATGTTCCTGAGGAGTAAATACCAGCTGTAAAAAGAATCTTTAATCCAGTGGAGAAAAGAAAAGTAAGAACCTATGTCTGTGAGCTGAAGCTAGGCAGATTCAGATGAGGAATTTGGCATAAAGCTTTAACAGGGAGAGTAATTAATCACCCCTCAAAAATCAACCAAGCAAATCATCAGCTCTTTATCTCTTGAGGTCTTCAAATCGAGACTAGCTGCCTTCCTGGACTGCTTGCTTTATACTTTGGATAATCCTGAATTATTGGTCTAATCACAGGGATAACTGAGTGAAATGTATATATAGATCTGTAAAATACAGGAAGTCAGACTCTGTGACCTAACAGCCCTTATCTTTACTAATCCAAGCGCCAGGCAGTCATGGTTGCAGCTGAAGTCAATGGAAACTTCTCTATGATTATATAAAATGCTGAACAGTGCTACACAGACAGAAAAAACAAGGTCTAAGGTATCTCGCTCACAGACAGAAAAAACAAGGTCTAAGGTATCTCACTTACGACACTCAAATATAGTACATACTTTTGAACTTAATCCCTTACTAGCTCAATTTTACATCTACAAAATGGGGCTGATAATCTCTCCTTAGCTGGAAGAGATGTTTTGCATGTGCACTGACTATCGTTTGTGAAACTTCAACGATGAGAACCACTGAAATGCCCATGGGTAAAAGAATAATTCTCACCTCAGGACAGCATTTGAATAGTGTGAGAATAGTGGACAGAAAAATATAACAGGTAATAGTTCATTCAGCCAGAACTTGTGAAAAAAAAAACAGCATGTGATCCAGTAATCAAGGACTGACACGTAGATGCATAAGCACAAGGGAAGCAAATAAAGTTGCACAACCAACCCTGATTCTGGCATTTCCAAAGAAACCTAGAGTTTTCAGCCTAATCGTGTTCCTCGGTTTATTAGCTGATACATCCTCCACAGGTCACACACAAGAAAACGTAATATAGTAAAATATATAACTGCAGCATGACATAAATTCAAGTGTATCTCCTTTGGTCCTACACTAGGGAGAAACCTGTCTCAGTTACACAAACCAGCAACTTATTCCCGAGCATTTGCAAGTCTGCATTTGCAAGTCTAATGTGAGTCACAAAGAAAGAAAGGAAAATGGTGGACAGCGAAGCCAATGGGTTCTCTATAACCGGATTTGGAGAGGAGAAATTATCCCAGTGAGGGATGGGAGGGAGGTATGATTAGAAGAGCGGATCGTGTTGAAGGAGAGATGCCAATTACCACGTGGGTAAGGAGTCAATACCTGGAAGGCAGTATGTAAATACAAAATGATTCCAGACTACATGGAGCCTCTGGTTTTGTCAGAGCCCTGAGTTCATTAATGGCCCTAATGATACTGATGAGCCTCACCTGGGACCCACACCCATGGGCCCAGGAGCTCTATTTAAGCTCAGCCCTGGGCATTCACTCCTTGCCTGTGCTATATTGGAGGAGTGCTGGCCTCCTTTACAGCCACAGCCACCCATCTGCCTCTGCCCCTGCCTGGCTATGGAGCCCCTTGGGCTGGACCTCAACCTATGGATTGGCTTCTTGGCTTGATTTTTGTCTCTGTGGGCCTTCCTGATGATCACTGGACCTGATCCTATTCCTGACCTATTGATTGACTTCCTGGCTTGACCTCAGACCTGTCTCATCACCATTATACTGCTTTTTGACCTGAACTTTTGGTTGAACCTGGCTATCACCTCTGTGTCTGTCCTGTTCACCTCTCTCTGGCACTGTGGGACTGAGACCTGGCTGGCAAGGCTCCCCCTTGGCTCCTGGCTCACCTCTCTTTAAGGAGCAGCCCTGCTCTTGCTGCTCCCTGACAGATTTATCCTGGTGTTTGGATGTCGGGTGCTCCAGAGGGAGCAGCTGCCTTGCCAGCTGGAGCCAGAAAGCAATGTAGCAAGTCTGAGAGGGAGGGAGAACTCTCCAGCCAAAAATAACTAATTTAATTTTTTAACCATAACAAAAGTTTGGTGACTGGTAGCTGTGTGCATGTGTGACTAAGAGTGTGCACCCAGAGCTCTAGTCGGGCTGTAAGATGACATCAGCTCAAGGAGCATGCCAGCAGCCTCTCAGTCATCTCTTTCCTCTTGCTTGCCAAGAGCTGTTGATGCTTCCCAAAACATGTGGTAAAAGAAGCCTCATGCATGTTTACATTCAAGGCAGGATGAGGGCCTGCCCCTGACCACGCTGCCACAGTATACTTCAGAGTCTGAGTCAAAACAATGCTGCTTTGACAGAGGCTAATTTCTGACGGCTGGTCACTAGCGGAGTGAGGATGTTCCCCATCTTGGTCCTCTACTGTATCTGTTTATTTCCTATGACATTCTGATATCTGAGGAATTAGACTTAAAATCAAGTGGGGAACAAAAATAGTCAGCCTGGGAATGACAGGAGTAAGGTCTCACACTTGAAGCCAGCCTTGGTGAGTGGTTTCTGAAAGCTGGTACAAGCATAGAAGCTGTGTATAAGCTTTGTGAAAAGCAGTGCATGTCCTCTGCCTGTTTCCCAGCAAGTGTCATGTAATGTAACCGCTGTCATTATCTTCCATGATGGAGAGTAACAGGAAGGAGTTTACTTTGCTTTATAGACATTGTAAGTAATACCAACAATGGCCAGCTTTTAATACTGAAGTAGGCTTTCATTTGTGAGCTGAATAGCTGAAGTTTGAAGGGGATGGTGGCCATCTGCTTAGGAGAGGGGGTCTGGTGGGAGCAGTGTCCCCTCTCACCATCTTGGGAAGTGACTGAAAGGGACTAATTGGTAGGCTTGAGTCTGTTCAGTTGGCACATTAGGTTTTATCATGAGAGTAGTTAAGTTTAAAAAAGAAAAAAAAGGTTCTAATATGAAGGGGAGGGATATTGTAGCTTTTAATTATGTGTGATAAGTTGGTCAAACCAGGGGTACCTAAACACGCACAGGGAGAGTTGGAACACCCTCATCTTAGGCAATAGCTGGTACTCTTGGGCATTGAAAATCCATTCTAAAAGATGGATTAGAATATGTTGTCTAAAAGACCTTTCTTTGGACAGAATGGAGTATGTATGTGTCTCTAAGCTGTGCAGGTTCATGTTAAAACACAGGTGTTACTGAAGAATAGAAGTGGCTGTCAAAGTCAATGCAGGTGGCCAGCTGCAGTAACCTGTAGGGATGGTTAATGGGCTAAGAGTGACTGGTAGAAGTGGCTTGGATGTGCTGTGTGGTCTGCTGAAGCCAGGCTACCCAGCTGTGACTGTCTCAGACACAGGCCAGCAGAAACTGCAAGCAGGTGTCTCTAAAGCAGCACTAGCAGCTGCTTCACCAAAAACTGAGAGGGCTTGAAATGATGGTTGTGTTATAGGAAAGGGCTAATTGATTAATAGAGCCCTTACACTACATTGTTCTTATAGTTTATTTTTACTGTCTTCCCTTTCTTCAACAATGTGCTGTTCTGGTAGTCATTAGATTTACCATAGGGTAGCAGGGAGGCTGAGCTCTCAGATGAGCCCATCAGTTCTTGTTTTCCCATGTTTTGAGGTGGGAGATTCAGCTGGTGTTTGTTAGAGCCTTAGAAATCGAGCTGTACCATTTTGCTGCCAGCCCAGAATCATGCAGGAGTGTTATACAACCTTAGCTTCTCTTCAAACTGATTCTTTGCTCCGAGAATCTGCTTCACTTCTGAATATAACTAAACAAGGGGGAGAATGGTACTTTGAAGGAATACTTACCTTCTTAATGGCTTCCAGAGACTTCAGGGGAAAAAGTCCTCACCAGCTCATAAGATGTAGAAGACTGGCCAACTGATAGGACCTCACAGATTTTGGTAAATCTTGGAAAATTGCAGAGGCCATGTTACCCCTAGGCTTTTTCAGAGTTCAGCATGCTCCGCCAAAGGCTCCGTAAGCCTTTCTCACCCCCCTACAGCAAGTCTTAGGAAACTCATTGAGTCCACCACCTCCTACCATTAATTTTGAAAAACTTCCCTAGGGGCTTGCTCCTTTGTCCCTCGGGATTTGTAGTTTATAACTACACAGGCAGAGCTACGTGAAAAGCAGGCTCCTGAATTTGGTAGCAGTACTGCATTCAGAGTTGAATATAACGAAGAGCCGCAATTTGCTGGGCACAATGACCAGTGTTACGACAAGTGCACAGCACAGTATTGTTCTCAGTGTTGCAGGCAGAGCTAACATGTATGCAGCTATTTTCCACTCAGTCATTATTATCTTCTGTAGAGGACAAAGCTCCACCAGGTTCTCTGGTCCTGCTGTCCTTTCGTATTGTTCAAGACCTTTCCAGCTCATGCTGTTTCCCAGAAACACTGTCCCACTAACTCCAACCCATGGTTTCACCCAGTTAAGAATGAAAGATGCCTGGCTTGCACAAAGATTGTTTTCAATGAGGGAAAAAGTGAGTTCACCTGACTGCATTGCTGGACTCAGCGGTCGCTGTCTTTTCTTGCTTAGCGTGAAAACTCATATGCTCTCTATCATGGATTTTCCCCCGATTATTGAATTTCTGATAGGAATCCAGAAGCCTTTTTTGTCAGTCTTTTTCTCTCAGAGTCTTTGTGCCCAATTCTGTAGCTATCCACCTTCTCTCTTTGATTCCAGGCACACGCATGAGTCTAGCATTATTTATTAATTACGTCCCCTTTTTGTATCTATATTTGTGTTTTACTTTTTTGGGACAGCTTTGAACATGTCTGTAAAGATGCAGAACTCTGCTGGTAGAAGAAAAAATAATTTTTTAGTTCTAATACCCTGGGATCCATGTATTTCCACTCTAGGCTCCAAAGAGCCAAGTGAATAAATTGTTACCTGCTTATACTTGATTTTCTTTCTTCCAATCTAGACCTACTGGTGCCAAGAGAGTTCTTCTGAAATTAGGCAGCAAGATAATTATGTCCATATTTGGTTTTGTGTCTTCTTGACATTTCAACCAACCTCTGAAAATTTCAGGCTAGAAAGCAACCTAATCAGCAGTAAGCTCAATTTTAAAACTATGTTCTATGTTGAAAGTTGGAGGTATCAGCCCTGGGAGACATCACCGATAAGCATTTGAATGTTGCAATTTGTAAAAAATATTTTAAAATGTCAGACATAAAATTCCTGTTTCACATTTGGTGGTCAGAAAAAAACCAAATACGTGGTTTTTTTGCTACAGTGCAGGTGATATAAACACCAGTGGAAACCTGTACTATCACTTAAAATGGGTTTGCATGAAATGGTAGTAAAGATGTCTGTGCTGGTACTGGTTTCAATGGTAACAGTAGCAGCAGGCATTTAACAGAATTCATTATAAACAATTACTTTTGAATGTAGTCTCTGTGTTTGCTAACCATTCACTTGTCCAGGCTGGTTTCTTCAAATACATGTTAATTAGCTGGCTGAAGTGAACACATCCAGCCTGTGGGCTGTTTTAGAGATATCTGCAGCTCAAAGCACAATTTGTTACATCATACATGTTATTCTGTACTTTCCTGGATGTCAGAAACTACAGAAATACTTCAGAACTAAAACAGAACAGACAGCCAAAAAGTCAAAGAAAGGAAAAAACGTATAGGCAAGGAACTGAGGATGAGAGATTAAGCAGCCTGCCAATGCTTACAAAGGAAAATCTATGCTAGACTAGGAATTGGACCCAGACATCCTGAATGTCAGTCCAGCCTTAACCACAAGACTGTCCCTCTTCTGATTCACAAATATTATTACAAATTAACCAGTGGTTCTCTGAGTCCTTGGGATTCATTAGTCATAATCAGTGGAGTAAAACTATTGCATTCTTTGTAAAAATGCAACACTTTGGGTTTGGGTTTTTCCTTGGTACCACTCAGCCTTTTCAGCTAAAGGATCATTGACTGAAATGTGGGCTGTGATCTGACTGTTACGTGATTTAGAGATAGTTGGCTGTTTGTCATCGTTCTGTGTACGTAGCCAGGATTCTCTCAGGATATTACTCTGTGATAAAAAGACCAGACTGGTAAAAAGAGGACATAGCATTAGCATTTTAGCTGTCAGAGCAACAGAGTGATTCTTGTATTCCTGTCACCTGAATAAGTGCATTTTGTCTCATAGGTATCGTAAATACATCTGGGACATAGGCATGGGCTTCTAGAGATGTTTTAGATGACAAAATATTATTTGAAGCCAATTGGCCTTTTGCTTCAGGGTTTTTGGGGCAACAGCTCTTCATTGTGGCTGGATACCTCTGAAAATGTCTTTATAGCTTCTCAGGACCAAGGAGAAAATCTAAAAGATGTCTCTGACCATCAAAAATGGGTCTGAGCTTGCTCTCAAGAGCTGGCTTAAGAGTAAGCTTTTAAAATCCCATGTTACTGCCTGGTGAGGCGCTCTCTGACTAAGGACCAGTTAGAGAAAAGAGGTTGATTGTGCAGCTGATCCCAGTATTACTCCCAATGAGCACACATCTCAAACTCAAGTTGTACCTAAGCATGATCAATGGCCAACCTATAGCCAGCAAAATAAATGAGAATCATGGTGCTGGGCATGAGGAAATCTAACTATAATGCTGGTCACTGTATTTTAGGGGAAAAATGGCTGTTGGGCATGCAATGATGCAAGTCTGTGCTAAGACATGAATCTATCTGATCAGTGAACTTTGGGAAATCCCCTTGTCAAATCCACTGACTAGTGACTGTAAAGAATCACAGAACAATAGATATCGTGGTTGAACCAGCTGTAGAAGTCATCTAGTCCACCCACTTACAGAATACTATTGCCAGCACATCATTAGGTCAGCCCTAGCTTTGAATAGCTAAGTCCTGAAAACTGCCTAAATTGGATATTCCATGATCTCTGTGGGCTATCTGTTCCAATGCTGCACTACTCGTATAGGAAATTTTTTCTTAATGTCCAGCTCAATGTCCCAGGCCACAATTTGTGATTGTTGTTCCATGTTGTATCATCTGATGCTACTGAGGAGAATGTGGATCTGTTATGTTTGTAATTACCCTTCAGGCAGTTGTAGGCTATTAGATTAGCCTTCCCTTCACCTGCCTAAACAAGCCAAGATGCCTCAACATACTTTTGCTGATCATGTGCTCCAGGCCTCTGACCACTATGGTAGCCTTCTGCTGGACACTCTCCAGTTCTTCACATCCCTCTGCAATGGAGAGGCTCCAGACTGGACAGTATGTCATATGTAGCCCCACCAGTGTCAGGCAGCAGGGAAAATAACTGTCCTAGATCTGCCAGCCATGCTCTTCCTGATGTAGTGCAGAACACAGCTGCCTTACAGGGGCAATGCACTATCAGCTCATTCCGTCTGACATCCACTGTAACCTCCTGATACTTTTCAGCAGTGCTGTTACTCAGCCAGTTTGCTCCCAGCACGTAGGGATGCAGGGAGTCATTCCACCTCAGGTGCAGAACTTTGCATTTCTCTCTACTGGACTTCATGAGGTTTCTGTTGGCACAATCCTTAGGTGTTTGAGGTCCCTCTCTGTTAAGATGTCATTCGTTGTGTCAGTCAGCTGTCATAATTTTGCATCTTCCATAGATATGCTGAGGGTGCACTTCTGTGTATCAAGGTTGTTGTTGAAGATTGAAGTATATGGACCAAAGAATCAACCTCTGGAGTACACCATTTGTTACGGCTGTGAGCAGACGCTAAGCCTTTGATCACTGTTACCCTTTCAGTCTCGGGGTCCAGCTGATTTTCAACCCACCTAGGAGTCCTTTGTTCCAACCTTGGCACTGAAGAGCCCAGAAAGTAGCAGAGCTTTACCATTAGACATTTCTAAAGCAGCACTGGGGGAATTGTTTCCTAAATTCATTCATATTGATTCATCAAAAAGTCTGTATGTGACAGTATGGGGTTGATAAAGGAAAGATGACGTTCAAACAGGAATTAGGCATTCATGCAAGACAGCGTGGCTCTGTTGTACTGGAAGCTCCAAAACTCTTACTTTTCCTTTCCCATTCTGACTTTGCTTCTTTCCTTACCTACAGAAACTGAAATTTAGGTTGATTGTGCAGTTTAAGGAGAAGGGATGAGGCCTGGGATAGAGAAAAGGTGAAGCTGATAGTGGTAGCTAGTATCTACAGATGCAAACAAACTGTAGTGGGAAAAGGCCACTTTCACCTTATGTTGTCCAAACCTGTTAACTCAAAACATCCTCTTCTAGGAAAAAATTACTTGGCATTCTGTCATAATAGTTAATTACAACAGCCTTCTCCCCCCACCCCAGATAGATTGGAAGAGTTTCAAAAGGTGAACAAATTAAATTGATCCATCTTTAATTTTGCTTTGCCTGCAAGTCCTTCTTCCTGGTGTGAAAAGATGGGGCCGAACCAAAAACATTCCCTGCCCAAATGTGCATGGCTCTGGATTCAGATATTTCATATCCAAACTCTATGCCTGTGTGCATGTCTGTTAGCAGGAGGTCAGAGATGAAAACCACCTCACACATCCAGGTCAGAGCTTTTATAAGGGGGCCTTTTATTCATTCATCTCTTCCTCACCACTCCTCTTTAGGGTTTAATTTCTTTTTGGTTCCTGTTAGGTTAAGGGGAATTACACATCCATATGGTAAGGAGAGAATGGATTCCTTCTTCCTCTGTAGACACTAAGGAAAACTAGAGGAAGCATCAATTTGTAACATAAGATGACCAAGGAAATCCTTAGCAATTATTACATCACAACTGTGTAATTATGAAGATACAGTTTCCTCTCTACGCCTGAGAAACGGCAGGGTTGAGCGACATCCCGTAAGTGTGCGGTATGACTGAACAGTGCCAGAAGTACGTTCTAACGGAGAAGTTCCTCTGGTTGCTAAGCCGGCTGGGTGACCTACTTGTACCGTCACTGGATACTGAACATCCTTGTTTGAGCACAAAGTTGGTATTATTGCTGATGCTCAGACTTATTAGTTATTTCTCTCTGCCATCCGTGATAGGATTTAATCTCAAGTAATCTGAGGTGGCAATGAAACATGATGCAAAGCAACTTGGAGGGCTTTTAACTTCAGACAGGCTTATTTAGTTTCCCTTGTATGGCATAGTTTACTGAATACCAAATCGGAAACCTACTGGTAAAGCAATAGCTCTTCTCAGAGAGAGAAGAGAAGCCTCTCTCACAACACAACAGCGCTGTGGTGTGTTAATACTGCAAGTGTTACTGATCATGGGAATGCATTTCCTAGAGCCAGGCGTAAGAGAGAAGAACTATGCAAGGCTGCCTTTTATACAATGTATTTATACTACCTTCCGTTAATCAACCCTGGACTATACGTGTTTTTTATTATATCAAAGCCCTGATCTGAAAAAATCATGTGCTCTTCTGGTCCTAAATCTAGTCCTGCTGTACCTGTGGATTTCATTTTTAACCTTAAGCGCTTGACCGTGCAGACCCCTGAGGAAACGTGTGGGTGGTGCTGCCCTGTTGAAGGCCATCTTGTGTGGCCTATGCAGATCTTCACAAGAGATTATTATGCAGCTCACAGCACTCATGTCCACTAGTCTCTCTTGATGTATTAACCTCCTGTGCTACATACATCCAGCAGCTCTCTGGAAGGATTATCCTGGGTCTGAGGGCCTTTTTCCTCCATATTCCATCACTCGTCTTCACAACTTTCCTTCTCTGCACAGGGCATGTCGCTGTTTTCCCTGGATGAGTTAGCAAGTGTCACCACTGTCAGGCGGGTGATAGCCAAGGCTGGTTCCTCAGTTAGCCCCCATCTCTGTTTATCCAGCTGCCTTGTACTGGATATATACCTCCATATACCCTTATGATGACTTGCTGTAGTGAAGGAAGCTGCCCTGCCCTTGCTGCACTCCCCTCTCCCCAGACCTTGCTTTTGTTCCTCTCTGACGGCCGATTCAAAGGCACAAAATAACTGCCCAACAAAGAGGTGAAGGAGCTGGACCCCAGAGCTGGACCCCAGTTTCCAGAAGTCTCGTATCATCTCTCTTCTCCAATATAAGCCCCTCCAGGGAGATGGGTGTGAACACAGCTTTGTCACTGGGTTCCCACCACCCACCTCCCATGGCAGGGACTTCTTCTGGCCTTGGGGGTGAAGGGAGGGAAATTTCCCTTCAGCTCAGTAAACTGCTGCAATGAAGTGACTTCGAGCCCTCCGTCTTTTGGTTACTTATTCTCTTGGCATTTTAGTGAGAGCCAAAGAATCTGTTTTCCATTTGCTGTACTTTTGCCGGAGACTGTAATTGCTCTTTGAACCTACAGGAGCAGGAAACCCATTAAAGGCCCAGGAGGACAGGGATTCAGTGCCAGCCAGCACATTCCTCAGCTCCTTTCATCCTGCAAGAGGAGAGTGCTTCTGGCTTCTCCAGAAGGGATATTACTACATTTTGTTCAAATTTAAGGCTGATTTCAAGAGTAATTCTACCACTCACCTTATAGTTATCATTATTCCTGCTTTTTGCATTATTATCTTTATGGTTATTATTATCACTAACACAGAAATATCTATGGAGAGGTCATTACAGAAAAGCCAAGTATCAAGCTTGCCTTTCAGTATCTTGCAGACTGTAACAACAGATATAATAATAAGAAAATCTAGGCTAAGGGCATGGCATATCAAATTGTGGAAAACAGGGCTTTTAAGGAGCTTCTGGAAAGAGAATGAGAAGGCTGCATATTGTATGGGAAATAAGAGCTGCCTGTTTCAGGCAGAAAAGGTATGAAAAATCTGCCATGTATGATAATACATCTTTAATGATGCAGCTGCCACCCAACAGGATTTTTTTTTTGACAAGAAGTGGCATGGCTCAGAATAAGTGGGATTCATATGTTGCTGGATTAGCTTGGATGTGCACCCTCTCTGCTAACTGCAGATAATTTTCCAGAAAGTAGGTTGCTGTCACTTTGCCTCAATACAGTGTGCCCCACAATGACTTTCTGCTGCATGAGACCCTTAGGATAGCTAGCTGGCCATGGCTGAGTCTGTCCCATGGATTCTGCAGCAGCACAGCACAAAGAGAAAAATGTAAGTCTCAGAAGGTACTTCTAAGAAAACAAAGGTAGACTGGGGTAGTACTGGGAGCAGGAAGGCACAGATAGTCTGAGCCTAACAATTGAGAATGAGGAGCTTGGATCTGATGCAATGACAGAAGGAAGCCAGAAAAGATGATTTTAAGGATGACCCAGCTGGAGTTTAAGTCTGTTATTTTAGTGAACTTCCCAACAGCTAGTCTTTCTGTGCCAGGTTTTGGCCCCTCCGATAGTTGGCTCTGTGCCACTCTAGTTACACAAATCTTCACTAAAGCTGATATAATGAGCTGGTGAAGAGTTATCTCAGTGCACAGGAATATAAGCAAAGTGGATGACACTGCTGTCCCAGTCTCTGCTGAAATGGTCTCAGGTAAGGAAACAGGAGACACGAGGATACCCCATGTATCATGCAGCTGTCAGAAAGGCCTTGAGACTTCTCTAGCTTATGTCTGGGACGGGGTCCAACCAGAGGGAGATAGACAGACCTCTGCAGAGGTCAGTAATGGCACCTCCCAGCCCATACTAGTGATGGCAATACTTGAACTGTCACCTCTTTTATGTATTTCTCCTTACAAGAGAGGAAAAAAGGGATTTTGCTAGGCAGTGATACAGAGCAAAGCCTGTCATGCATGCTCTGCGTGTCCAACAGAGTGACTGATTCCCATATTTGCAGTGGTCATGGGTTAGGAAGGAGCCTGTGCTGAACATCACAGCAACCATCTCACTCCCTATAGAAAATAGCACTTTGCATGGGAAGCTCTACTGTGAGTAACCAACTAGTTCAACTCTGCAGTTTACAATAACAACCAGCTTCTGAGAGTGGGGAGCCTTTGCTAGCAAACATTCCAAATTCCTTTATCTCCAAATAATTTAGTATAAAGAGTAAGGAGAAAGCATTTGTTCCAATCCTTGGCATTGCCCAGATAGCTACCCCCTCCCTTACTCATTCTTCTTGTACTCCAGGTTACTTTAAATGAGGACACATATCACACACAAAAAGCCTGCATAAAAACTTTGTAATGGTTACGGAGTCAAGTGCTTAAAAAGTTAGGAAATCCGGGATTAAAGTTACCCAGGCAACGTTTGTGCAGATGGGTTATGATGCTGTCCACATTTCAAAGCGCACATTGTTTCTCCGGCCACTCCCTTGCTCCACGGGCAGGAGGGAACGGCTCTGAGGGCTACTCATGGCTGTGAAAGCCTCGCAACAGTTCTCTGCAGTACCCCCCGCCTCATGTGTTGTGGAAAGTAGATGGCGGTGGTCACCGGAGGAGGCAGGGGACTGCAGAAGGTGCAAGGGTCATCATGGGACTGCAGCAATGGACTGCTGCCCTGCAGAGCTGGCTGGTGTCCCTGACGCTGCCACGCAGCTCGTGTGTGTGTGTGTGTGTGTGTGTTGTGGGGGGGTTGGTTCGCTGTAGGGCAAGGGTGGGAAGGCATGGGCTCTGGTGACAGGGGTGCAAGCTATTGAAGCTGGCATTGCAGCCAGAGCCCCTGCATGGCTGAACCACAGCCGACTTGCAAAAGGGACTGAATGCTTGCAACTGCATCTGGGCTTTGTGCTTTGAATATAAAGTGCTGCAGCATGCTAGAAACTGTGAAAAACCAAGTCCTTGCCATTCTATATCAGGTACACAAAATCTTTTGACTCTGCACTTTCAGCAGGCAGCTTCTCATCTACAAAATGCATAGTATCCACTGTAGTGCTGTGAAAACAAATTTGTTGATGTTTCTGAAGCCGTTAGATATGATATCTTGCTGAATGCCATGAACTCAGAAGGGGTTTTAGTCATTCTGCTCTCAAAGCATGGTTTAAATCCTATGTACTAGAGAAGATCTAGGTCCATCCACTGAGCAGGATAAAGCTAAGCATGAAATATTAATTTTTTTAATTGCAGAAATTCTGTGGCAGGAATGATCTACACTGCAGGGCTCAGAGAAGGGAAATGAAAACTTCAGGGGCAACCCTTGTAAGGGCACTTCCTATAGGCACTTCCTGGCTTTGCAACCATAATAGTATTTGAGCGTAGTTTTTGTGCTCAAACTATACATTTACAGTCATCTTCTTTTGTAGTCTACCAGTCCCTGCTGCCCTAAAACTTTCTTGACAGATGACATTTTATTGTTTTAACTAATAGTCAGCCACAAACCCAATTAAACCAGAGCAAATCTTGTATATAGAAAGCTTGTTTTGGAATAAATGGTTTATTTGATTTGGCTTCCTTTGATTTGTTCGTGCAGGAAAAAAATATGAAATATGTGAACATCTCTCATCAACTTTATATTCTACAGATCCTGCTGGATGGGCTTACTTGCACGTCCCTAAGAGACAGCAGGTATGTGTGGGAGCTGGAGTATGTTTGAAATAGGGGCTGATGACCTGTTGTCAGATTTTTTTCAGAAGCTAAGTTCAGTAACCCTTCTGATGTGGCAGCCTTTTAGCACAGAAAATTTAAAGATGTTTTTTGATTGGAAAGTAAAAAGAATGTTATAATAACATTTTAAAACTTTTTTGTTTTGTGTGCCTTCTCTTAGATTTCTGCTCCTTGTTTACAACTTGGAAGAAAAGGAACCAGATTCTTTCACCCCGTGAAAGGTTTAACACAGGTTAAAGCAGCAGCTTAGGATTTTTCTTTAGTAATAACCAGCAAACAAAGCTAAATCCTTTTGCAAAATAACAAATTTAATCGGACAGGCAGCTTTGCACCAGCTTCCGCCGGTCTACTGCCCAGTGCAGGGGCACAGGAACCTAAGGGGCCACAGCTGGTCTCCAGGGAGACTGGCAGCGCTCCAGCCCAAGCCTGTCCAGCAAATAAAGGTTCCAGCCTGTTGGGAACACGCAGCGAAGTGTGTGACTGTCCCATTGGTACTCAACGTTGGGAAACTATTACAGGAATGTGTAGTTCAACAAGCCTTTACACACAAGCCTCTGTTTTTTTCCCTTGAGATAAGATTTCATGTTATGAATTCTCAGGGCTTCCCCTGTTTTGCTGGGCAGAGGAATCCTGGCTTAACCCAGCAAATGATGAAAGGGGCCCATAATATGGGACACAGGCAGGCCTTGTCACCTGAGGTACCCGCAAGCCACCTGGCACTACATTAGGGAAGAGTTTTATAAAGCAGGGAACTGTCACCCTTGGCACAGTATCCATGCAGAAAGCAGACAGTAGCTCATGTAGTCCCATCCATGCTACGTTCAGGCTACCTGAGCTGGGTGCTAACAGCAGTATGGCTGTAGCAGCTCAGAGCTCAGTGCAGGCTGCAAAACCTGCCCAGTTCCCCGGGGGAGTATGCTTGGTAATAGCTTTACCGTGAACCCCATGGCTACGGTTATCAGCACACACATACACACACGAGATAGTTTAAAGCTAGTATGAGCTTGTCCGCGTGACCCACCGACTGGCCTCTGATTACAATGTCGCTGTATGCTTAGCCTCTATGCCCCCTCCTGTGCTGGCTCCTTTGAGGGACCACTAAATATACATAACACATTTTTGAAAGGAAGGAACAACCACCCCCCTCCACTCAAAGGCTAATGGAGAAAAGCCTTGTTCAAATACAAGTGCACGAAAGGCTTCAAAGTCATTTTCTTGAAAATGGCTGGGAATAATTTCTTTCTTTGCCTCAGAGCTTTTTCTTACTCTTTTTTTATGTAAATACTTGCAACAATGGTTAATTGTCAGAAAAATGTAAGCTATTTCTTAGTGGGATTCTTGTCTGACCATTTCTACATTCCAAACTTTTGTCTTTATAGCTGAGGTCTTGACTAAATTATATAGCTCAACGTTGAGCTAGGTACTACCTCTCCAGAAGTAGCCTGTTGGGACTGAGAAGTATTCTTGTTAAAAGCCTGAAATAAAATAATCTGTTCCAAGTGACTTATTCTTGGCTCTGGCAGCTAATTGTGTATATATGCCCTAAGTTACATTATTGTGGAAGTAATAGATCACAGAGAGATTGCAGTGTTGTATATGTTACTTACACACTAAGCCTATGGCCATGACATCATTGCCCTTGTTCTGGGCTCCAGCAATGGCGTAGCCAAGAAGAGTAACTGAGAACACACCGCATTGTTCCTCTCAGCTGCTAGGGCCATATTGACTTTGTGAGTCACACTCAGCACGCAGGGATGATACATCCAGTCATTAGTGTTACTAATTCCCGGTTTGAGAAGGGAATATTGCCTACTCTAAGAAAACAGGGAACGGGTGGAAAAGCATTGGAGCTGGTTACAAACTCATTAGCATCTCTTAGCCTTTCTGAGTTCATTCATCTGCGGCACAGACATAACACTAGGATCTTAAATTGTTATAAACAGAGGATTGTCTTGAGGCTTATATAGGACAGCTATTATTTTTTGGTGAATCCTGATGAGATGCTCAGGCTGACTGCAAGACACAAAGAACTAACTTGGACACTGTCTTTTCCTTTATGTTTTGTTGGCCTGCCAGCAAGGAGGCCCAGAGGGATGGAGAGCTAGAAGGGCAGGACTGCTCTGCTGGCCTCAGCTGGAGAGAAAAGGAGCTGAAAAAGCCTCGAGGCAGGCCTATACCTACACATTCTGATTTTTATATGCCATCACATGTGGGAGGATTTGTGTAAGAAAACAACAATAATCTCATCAGAAAAATGACGATAATATGAATTTCAATAAGTGTGAAAAGCTGGGACTAGCTGTGCCCGTAGTAGGTGACCACCCTTAGCTTCATGTAATCATTTGCAGTCTTGGGAGGTAAAAATACAGCAAACTAGAGGGCCAGGAAAGTTTGTTTAAGAAGTTGTCTTTGAGCAACAAAAAGCCAGGACTCACTGAGGATTAGGAGTGACTAGCAGGAACTGCAGGTAATAGGGGATGCTTAGCTGGAGCCATTAAAAGGAGCCGCTAACAGAGTTAGAATGGCTACAAGAAGCAGACGGACTGGTCAGGGGTTCCCACCCCGGCTCAGGTCCAGCTCTGAAGAAGCCTTTGCTACCCAGCAGGTGTGTGGCAGTACCCCAAAACTGTCGGCTGTTGAGTGGAGCGTTTCTAGGGCAGGTGGAAACAATGGTCTGCTATAGCAGTTGCATCAGCAAGCAACGAGAGAGGACACCGGGCAAGTATCGCTGGGAGAACTGGTGGATGCCTGTTATTTTGTTTATGTTCCTTTGTCTTTTTCTTCTTTATTTCCAAAACAGTGCTGTTCTGCTGAGCCATTTATGATTTGTGAGCAAGGAAGTAGAGCTCTCTGAACACTCAATTTAATTTTCTCAGGTTGGGAGTGGGAACACAAAATTCTGTTTATTAGTGACCCTTAGAAACTGAACTTTGCCCTTGCAGCTATCAGTCAGACTGGCTTCCTTAATTTTTTATCTTTCCCCTCTCTCATATACTTG
This sequence comes from Fulmarus glacialis, assembly GCF_000690835.1. NCBI lineage: Eukaryota > Metazoa > Chordata > Aves > Procellariiformes > Procellariidae > Fulmarus > Fulmarus glacialis. The sequence continues at coordinate 15,976 of NW_009233133.1, read as the reverse complement.
AGGCAGAAGTGAGGAAAGTGGCTTATTGCCTGTGTTTGAGTTTTTTGCAACCTTGAGTCTGTATGGAAAGTCTGCATGAGGAGCCATTGAGAGCTTGGTACCACAAAACTGGGGTTTCAGTTTATATATAGGAAAAAGATAAATAAAGGGCCTGAACACTTGACAGCCTAGCAGTTTTTTACACTTCTGCTAAGCAGAGCCTGACTGCATCTGAGACTTGCTCACCATGTGTGGTTGCAGTATGTGAAGGTGTGTAGGAGCCAGATATAAAATAACTCACTTGAGTAGTAGCACAAGTCCAAACCCAACAGCCTGGACTTCAACACAAGTCAAACATACCCAGGCAAGATCCTGGGTAAATATCCAACAAGCGAAGCACATGCCAGCACTGATGCACTACACTTTGGTACCTGTGCTAGCTAGAGGAATGCTAGGTAGGTGTGCCCCCACACTGTCATGTCTCTGGAAGATGGTGTCAAGGTGTTCTGAGTTTCACCTGGGAGAACTAGGAGAGGAAAGAAGCGGCTTTTGTTATGTCCCTACTGTAAGCGGGGCCAGAGGTACCCTGCGATCATGCCATCGGCATTGCCCAGAGCCATCAGGAAGGCTTTTTACAGCCAGCCCATGGCCATCTGTAAAACAGCTTCTGTTCTGAGGGCCACTCTGGAGACAGCACTTTCATAGCAGTATAAACAGTATAAGCAATATGAAAATGTTTGTTGTATTTGCAGCCTTTGGAGTCTAAGACTGCTTTTAACTCTTATGATGGTGAGAACAGCCTGGAATGGTCTCTAACATATCAGACTGCTCTCGAGCCTGAGAGATGCTTTCAGTAGTAGTCAGGACTGGCAGAAGCCAACTGAATCTGGGAGGCCCTAGGGAATGCAGCTACAGACTGGCCTGAGGCTGCCCATACAATCCTGCAGGAGTCAGCTGCTGGGAAAGGATTACTTGGGGAGATAGATCCCTATCTTACGATACTTGTTCACTTGCACAGGACTGAGAAGAGGCTGTTGCGAACCTAAGAACAGCAGTCCCCTTGCGGCTCTCTGTGAAAGACACCTTTGTCTATTCTGCCATCATGCTGTCTGCTCCCATGGAAGCTGATCCCTGTGTGCTGCTTGAGGAGCTCCATTCTGTCTACAAAGAATTCCCTTACCAGGGCGAGAATCCTCCCTGGTACAAAAATTGCCAGAGCTGCCCTGTTTGCATAGTAAATGGTGTGTTGGCACCATGGAAAGGACAAGCTCCAAGATACACTGCAAGAGTTTCAGATTCCTTACAGAGACTGGGCCAACGCCATGAGTAAGAGAAGGCTGCAGGGCGTTTTGAGCTGTGGTGGTACTGGTGCTCCAGCCAAGGCTGACCAGGTTCCAGGGTAAGCAGACGACAACCCCCTCCCTCATGCTGCCCTGCCCTGCCTCGCCCTGGCTGAGGGCCGGACGCAGCGCTGCTTCCAGCCCACTCTTTCACTCCCATTTTATTCACATGGACTTGAATCTATTCCCATGCTATTCCATTCACATGGACTTGATCTATTCCCATGCTCCTCCATCCCTCCTGGAGAAAACTGTTTCCTAAAGTCTAGCCCAAACCACTTTGGCCATTAAGTGTCCTTTCACCTTGGTGCTCTTCTTGGATCCCCTTAAATGAGATTATAAGTTGTCTAACCTACTGCATCTTTGACTTTCTGAATTCCCTCTTCAGAATGGTGTGTTCTGCTTATTTCCCACAAAGGGGAAGGCTCCACGTGTAAGATGCTGCAGAGAGCCTTTGCCCCCACCCAAAGTCTTGTTTTTCAGTGACGCACACCCTGCTGTGCTATTACTTAATAAAAAGTGAAGTCACTGCTTTCCTCCCCTTCAAACTGCTCCACCCTCAATCAGGAGGTCTGCTTCTCCACCCTTTGGCAAAACAGCTGTTTGGGGGTGGAGGTGAGTTTAGGGGTGGTGTTGACCAGCTTCTCATCTGGGGGGAAAAAAAAGAAAAAAAAAAAGTCCAGTCCTGTCAAACGGCTGCTCTAGAGCTGGGAACAGCCCTGACAGCCTTCCCCCCTTCAGTGCTTGTGTGTATTTCATGTGAGCACAAGTGAGTAAGATCACTCATGTCAGTCTGTGAGTTCAGTTTAGGATGCAAGGAGGAGTGTGAACACAGCACACGACTTGCCTGTTCCTCTTCCTCACCCTGGAGGGAAGGTTTCACTGAAACACCCACTGTCCGACTTCGGCAGGTAGGAAGAGGCAGAGAAGTCAGTGAGCAGAAGTCGTGTGATGTGGAGCTAGGTTCTCTGCTCCGCTCAGACTTTGCTGACAAGCGGTGGGAAGGAAGAGAGCCCATAGGAGCTGGCTGCAGCTGCATCATTTTGCCTTACCTCTATCAGTGTGAGTGCAAGTAGCCCAGAAGCTGCCCTAAATATACTTCAGCATCTGATAGTCCCTCAGGGACCATCTGCCAACAAAACGTGCCTGGAACACAATGTGGTGCAGCCATTCTTCCTTCCCACCCTTGACATGCCCTTCCCGGCGTGCTGGTGGCTATTCTGGCTCTCTGCTCGCTGGAGACTTTACTGCTTTGGAGACACCACAGGCAGGGGAGGGAGGCCTGGATTGCATTCTCCATCCTTGGAGGGAAGAGTGTTGACAATTGGGGCCACAACATCATGGGGAAGGCTTTTGGGGAATGCATTCGCTCCAAGAGGTGTTATGTCCTTCCAGAACCTCTGCATTTAAAAGGGGAAGTCTGCAAATGTTCAGAAAAGAAATTGTATTGCCCAAGGAAGCACAAAAAATGTGCAGGAAACTTGTCACAGTAGAGGAGCCAAACTTTTCAACTGGTTCGTGCAGAGGGTGACAACTGGTAGGCACCACTCCCATAAAAAGGACAAACAGATGGTGAGGGACAGAGCGCAAAAACATGAGGTCTGGCAAGTGAGGAGGCAGCTGGTAGGTCCTGTGGTCAAGGTGGCCAGCTGTCCTGGGTTTGAAGGACTGTACCTTCACCTGCCTTAGAGCAAATGTAGTTTTCTTCCAGCTTTGTTGGGACCGGCTGAGGAGCTCTCTGCCTACATAGCTATCTTTCTGCTATCTCCTGCTTCAGCCACTCCATACCAGTTCATGGCTTCTGTTCCACTGCGCTACGGCAATTTATATGCCCATCCCTCTTTTCCCCCCTTCTCAGCCATTTCGTGGCTGAAGCAGCTGTTAGCTTTGCTGTGCTAACTCAGATGCTTTATGATTACTCACTCGAAAATAATCAACTCAAAAAGAAAGCGGTAAACAGAGAAACTAGGAGTCCCACTAATTTTTTCATTTGTTTATATGGAGGTAGCATCCCATTGTGCCAGGTGCTACACAAAAATGGAAAAAAAGACAGTCTGTCTCCCAGAAAGACAATGATTTTCATATTAGATGAGACAGATTGCAAAAAAGTAATGAGCTAATACTAGTTAATGCCAATGTCTAGGACTTCAGCTTTGCCATTGTTACAGAGCTCACATTCCTGGGTCAGAGAAACCATATTTTTGGGAAGGTTCAGTGGAAATGGTTTTGGGACTATACCAAGGTCCTCCCAGGATTCCAGTTTTCTTAGTCTCAGCCTCAAAGGAATTTACAGCTGGCTCGGGCAGAGCTGGAAGTCCCCACAGGAAGGATTTTGTTGATATTCAGTCGTTGGAGGACAGTGAGCTTCTCTGTGAAGGGCAACACATATATCTGGCCATGTCCACGGCACCACACCCTCTACTCCTCCGAAGCGGGTAAGAGTTTCAAGGACTCACATGACTGTGTCCATCTGCCCAGGGATTATCAGGAAAACCTGTAGATGGTGTGTGGGAGGGGGAGGTTCCCCCCCCACATTCCTTCAGTTTGGACAGGACTTATCTCTGTCCGAAAGTGAAACAAGCTGCCAACGCTGCTCTTGAAAATGAAGGGGATCTTCAGCAATCAGCAGAGCTCCCAGGAATCTGTGGGAAGTCAGAGACAACGTGAGATGGCCCCTGTGCCCCCACGTGTGCTCTGCTCACTGCTGGGCTTCTCCCTACGGCAAGCAGCCTGTCTATGCCTCTACTAACAGTGATGCTGACTACAGTGTCCTGGCTGGATCTCTGTAGAGTGGAAAATAGCTCCTTGTGCAGCATAGCCTCACCTGGGGAATACCTGCAGGGCACGAAGAAGAGTGATGGGCAGCTCATTAGGTCTGTTTTATATGCAGACTGACTGCTTCCTGCCAGCCAGAGCAGAGTGCTACAGGCAGTTTTATCCAAGATATCTTAGTCAGTCTTTTATTTCCGGTCCAACACAAAACTAAGGCTGTTTGCCCAATTAGTAACATAAATCTGGCCTCTGTCAGCTCAAGGAATAGTGCTCTCCTGTCCTTGAGGGACATAATAACTACCTTTTTCTCCTCCTGAACAGCTTCCCAGGATTCCTTACCTGACTCAAAGCCTTCTTAAATCTATCAACTGAAAAGAAGGTTACTGATCTGATTCCCAGGCCCTGGACTTAGTTTTCTTATAGAGCGGAGCCAGCATCTCTTCCAGATTCCTTAAGGGTCCATATGCCCTTTTACTGTCCCCAGTCCCACACATACATCACTCGGAGCATACACTTTGGGCCTGCAGAGCATCCTGTACAGATTTGTATGTGGAGAAGAGGGGAGATCAGGAGAGGGAATCCACAAGAAATTTAGCGGAAGAAAAGATGCCACCTGTTGCTCACGTTTCTGGGAAAATTTGGTTGAAATAGGAAGAGTTATCCTAAACCTTTTACCTTCCTTTTGTACCCTGTGGTGCCTCTGGACATCAGACTCATCACAGACTGTGTAGCAAATTTTATGGAAGATAAAGCATTGACATCAAATCATCACAGGAGTGTAAAGCAGGTAGGACTCAACTTCCATGAATATGGCATCTGCAGTATGAATGCCACATGCTGCAAGCTCCTTCACTCCTGGCATCACAGCCTTATTGCCACTGTGTTAATTTTGAACCCTCTCTAACATGTACTCTATGCCCTTTGGCAGGGACTCGCTCTGCCTGTTATACATCAGTACAGTGTTTGGGACAATGTGGTTTTGGTTTTCCTACAGAAGAGCAGTGCCAATAAATAATGAAAGCATGTCAGCCATAGTCTGCATAGGCAGTGTCCATGGGATGATAACATCTTTGGTGGTTATCATAAAATTTTCAAGAATAAGTCATTCCCCTCGTACACTTTAAAAAACCCCCACAAACTTGGTATGCTAAGAACTTCTAATATGAATATATCTCCCTTATTTGGAAAAAAGCAAATCGTGCTTCCAGTTTCCTGATCCCACTTCATTTTTATATTTGACCTGCAGATTAGAGGTTTTCACGTCATCTGTCAGCCCACAGAGAGTATCCCAAGGTTGAGTGTGTGTGAGAGATAGGAAAGGGACATTAGGAACAGGCCAACCACAAATTGCTAAAATTAGCTCTGAGAACTGGAGTGCTGAGGTCTCTGAGGAACACTAGTCAAAGAAAGAAAATGGTGTTTGCTAAACTCCCACTTACTCTACTGCCTCTGAGGACTCCTGGCTCACATCCCTGCCCAGACATCCTACATGGCTATTTAAGAGGACTTCCCCCACCCCTTCCCGCTCCGCTGGCCATCATTATCCTCTTTTGTAATTGCAGTACAGAGGGATATGGGATTCCTGCTCCAGCAGCAAGATGCTGACTGGAAACAGGAAATAGGGAGGCTATGCAGAGCTCAGCCTCTGTGACAACATGGACGTCACACCCACGTGCAGACAGGGATGCTTCTCACATATGGCAATGATCAGCAGCTCCCCCTTTTTCTCCCCTTCCCTCTTCCCTAGAAGGGCTTACAAAGCCCTAGAGGGGCCATATATCAAGTTAGAAGCAGCCTTTAGAAAGCACGGCTGTGTGAGGCCTTAGTTATCACAGAGCATGGTTTCTTGCATAATTCTTTTAGATTCTCTGAGGCCAGTAAATTTGAGACTGTAAATCTTCACGTGACCAGAGCATATGGCCTTAGAATAAGACATGGAGTGAATTACAGAGAGACAGCCTATCTTCTGCAGAATCTGATCAAGGGAATCCTTTGAGAACTATCCCTTACATGCAGCCATAGGCATGGCTTTAAAAGCTACCCTTCCTCCTCCTTCCCAGAAATGCCTGATGGAATAAGGGTTTTTTTGCAGCACTAGCTTCTCCTCTTTTCTCCTTCCTATTCTCAAAAGCCTTTTCTCAAAATAAAGCTGAATGGCTATGTCTGCCTGACCTTCAGATTATACTTTCAGGGAAAAAAAAAAAAAAGGATTGTTTAAAGTAATCACATTGATTGATACTTGTGGAAACACCTTAGGGGAGTTGGAGGCATTGTCTAAGTTAAGGAGCTAGGTTCTGTCTCCGCAAGCAGGAGAAGGAAATGCTCTCGCATTCACTGGGAATAAGTTTTTGCTTCCTCCAGCCAGCTGTCTGTGGTGCCATTTGCTTACAGCCATGCTCAGCTAATGCTATACTAGCCCCTCTAGGCTAAGTTGCCATTATATATGATGTACAGAGGTGGAGGTTTATTCCAGATGGGGAAACCAATTTCAAATTAAGTAAAAAATTCCCTTCCTAGCCTGCTCCTTCTCCTTCCATGAGGCAGGCTGTGCTTTTTTTGATGATCCTGCTTCTTTGGCACAATAATTTCCGTGAAACAAAAGTGACTTTATGTAAGTATCAGTGGGAGAAGGTTTTCTCCAGCAAGAGATCATTTAATCTGAACAGTGGGAGAGAGAATTGCAATGCCTTTGGAAAGTATACCCATAGCTATCCTGTGAGATAAGGGAGACCAGACTAGTGCCTTCTATTCTAGCTGTACTAAGGATTTGCCTGCTTTGAGCAGACCTCCATCCCTCCCTTCCCTTCCCACTCACTGGGTTTGTAGTGGTTCTGTTGAACTGAGAGAAGAGGAAGCAAGACTTCGGTTAAAAAATGCTCGATTGTAATCTACAGAACATGAAGACACGGCCTAAATGAAAATACATAAAATGCTTGTCTATCTACTGTCTGTCATACTGTCGCGTGCTGGGAAAAGTGTGCTGGAGAGCCACTTCTTTGTTGGTAGAAACTGCTGTTGCTCAGACTCTTTGTTGGTTGTTTTCCATGAATTATCCTGTGAGTAAAACTCCAGATCCCTCCCGTGCATTGCAGAACTTTTACACTGAGATCACGTTCCTCACTGACCTCAGCTAGGTGTCTAGGGAGAGCCCTCCTGCCTCCCTGGCTTGTGTGGTGAGAGCTCAATCTCTTCTTGCAGTTAGCTTTAAGCAGTGCTTACAATCACTGCTGCAGATACTGGGAGATGGCAAGAATGGGAGTAGCCCCTGAGCCAAGTCAGCTATAGGCACAACAGTCACCAGAGGAGAGGAGAGGAGAGGAGAGGAGAGGAGAGGAGAGGAGAATGTGCTGTACTAAGCTAGTGTTGGACACCTGCTACCACTAAAAATGTTCAGTACCTCTTCAGCCTCTTAGCACTTGTGATGAACCACTGCGCTGGAGCAGTCCAGGCTCCCACAGCAGGGCACTTGGGCTAACGCCGAACTCCTGGCCAACACTCAGTGTGAGATTTGGTGGCACTGTTACTAAGAGCAGAGCTACAGAGAGGTGTTTTCTTGCTCGGGGCACATGTTCAAGTTTGGTACCAGAGCTCAGCTCCTGGAATGTAATCTGTACATACATTCGACACTTTCCTGGTTCCTGCCAGCTCTGGGTAGTTCTCATTGCTGCCTCTGCTATGCATTGGAAGTTCTTCTTTCTGGGTAGTACCAGTGGGGCGTAAGTACATTTACCCAGACACTGTGCCTCCCCTTCAGAAGAGCACCCCCACTGTGAGATACCATGTTGCTCTTGCTACAAATGGAGTTAAAATCAAAAGGAGTTGAACTCTGTCAGTATAGGACGTTGTTTTTTTAAACTTCTGCTAATACAGCATGTGATCATAATCCTAGCTCTATGGTCCCTGGTAAAGATACTTTCATTCAGTGCAAAGGAAAAACAGAGGAAGTTTGCTCTGTTCCTCTTTCTTGGCTTCACTTCCAGCCACGCTGTATCTGGTTACAGATTAACTCTTGCTGCACAATACCCATTATCACTCGCAACGCCATGGAAACCTGGGCTATTTCACTAAATGAACAGGAAGGTTCTGTAATTACATTGTGATGTCTTTCCATACTTCTGTGTTCCCCACTGAAACACCCCTCAGAAGCACATAGAAAGTCACAACTAAGGGATAGCTCAGGGCCTTCAGATTAAAGGAAAAGGGAACAGGGGCTGTAGATTGTTCCCTCTGTCGTCAGTGGAGAAAGAATACTATTTTCACACATCTGTGCTAAATCAAACACTGATCTTTTCACTCCTGATGTTAATACATTAGGTGTGGAACTCACACTGCTGACCTGAAAAGGTCCTTTGATGAATGTATTGCTCTTCACCCAGGAAGAGCAAGACAATAAACAAATGACTGAATCCTCACTCCAGGCTGCAGATCTACCATCTCCTCATCTTTTGTCTCACACTGTACGCCAAGATTTATGGAAAAAAATTCCAAAAGAGTGAGGAAACAGAAGTGCTGCCTTTTGCTCCAGAGAAGAAAGAGATCTGTCCTTGAAATCTCACATCAGAAATCCCCAGCTTCTACTGGCTGGGACCTTGAGTCTGTGTGGGAAGGCCCTGCCGTAAGTGAGCAGTTCAGCTGCTGTTTAGAACACAGCATTGATTTGGGAACACAGGAGCAAAAGCACTGAAAAAGTCAATTTGGATTTAAAAAAAATCCTGTGCCAAGGCAACGATCTCTGTTGGGACCTCCACGCAGAAGAACTTCTCACTTTTGACACCCATGTGCTGACATGCGTGACAGGAATCGCTGAACTCCTTCCCTGCTGGGACACTATCCCGATCATTAGAGACCATTCTTGTAACTAACACCTTTATTTGCAGTTTCAGGTGAGAAACTAGTAACAGCTGGACTATGGGGATGAAGTGACTGGCTTATTCTTGCAGGAAGTTTTTGCAGGTTGTGCAGGGAGAGGCAAGAGACAGTAACTTTTCCTGCAACTGCACCTGTTCTGCAGGTAAAGAGAAGACCCTTCCTTCAGACCTGACAGCCTGACACTGTCTCCAGGCTCATTAATGTAACAAAAAGAGGAATGCCAGCCCCCTGGTGCTGCTCTTTCTGCTTTTCACAAGTATGGTGATTTCAGAGGATTCCAACATGCTTTAAAACCAGTGGCACATCCTCGGGACTGGCTAGCCTAGTGCATATGGAGGGACGGCAGCTCTGCTAGCCTCGGGATGGTCTGAGGTACAGG
>NW_009233133.1:0-6626 GCF_000690835.1 Fulmarus glacialis | reverse complement strand
TTCCCTACCTCCCTACACTCACACAGGGTTGTGGAGACCACTGTATCCTGACAGTGTCCTCTGATGTGTAGGAGAAGGGGAGAAAGATAATGCTGGGAGATGATGGAGTGGGCTCAGTCCGTGTCCTCAGAAGGCTGGTGAGAGGCAGAGAGGTGAGCGGAGAAGGAGGTGAGCAACATGCCAAAAAGGTCATATTCTCAGGCCAGTCAGCTCCCCTCCTGAGAGAGGCTGTATTCAGCTCTCCTGCTACTCTGTGGCCATTCATCATTGTGAGAAGCCAGGCAAACTCTTGAGGGAAGTCCAGAGATGCGGTGGCCAGCCATGTTCAATGACAAAAATGGAAAATAGGAAAATGAAATTCTGGACTGTGCCAGGAGGACTGAAAAGCAGCAAGATACCACTGCCGAGCAGAGTAAACCTCATCACAGGGAGAGCAACCCGCTGCGAGCAGAGAGACTTGCCAGTCTACCAGGCTCTCTGTCTGCTAAACCTCAGGGGGTTGTTTGGACCCCCACAAATACACCCAGCAACTGCAGTGGCCAGTACTCAAATGCAAAGCCTCTCTTACGGAGAGAAACATTTCCTGTACAGTACCTAGGAGGAGGCACTATGAGTAACTGATATTACAGTGAGAGAGAGAGAACGTGTAAATGCTGTCCCACACTTGAATTTGGGCAGGACATTAAGGCTACAGTGAAAGAAAGCAATGAGATCTCTGATGACCACACCAACCTTCAGGCTGTCATCTCACCGAAAGGAAGGCTTGCCCTGCAGCTGCTAATGGAGCTGATGAAGGGAGCAGATGTTACTGCTTTTCTGTGTCTGCTCCTTCTTCCTCAAACTTCCCTCCAAGGCCGCTACAGAGATATTGTCTTCTTCAATTTACGCTGACAGAAACGTCAAATCTTGATTGCAGCCATGAATCTGCTCATGAACTCTGCTGGCCACAATGCCACAGAGCTGCCTTAAAGCTCTCTTAAAAATGTGAGGCATTCCAGTCATTTTAATTACTGTTCATTGCATAAGCCAGAAACCAGTTCATACAAAGGAACAACAGAAAAGTGATTTTCAATCGCTCTCACTCTCTTCTCTGTGCCTCCAAAGCTCTGGGAACACCGGCTCTTATTACCATTTGAAGCACTTCATCTATTTGAAATCTCTTTGTTCAGTCACTTAAAGCTATTGATGCAGTTTAGAAGGATTTAAAAAAGAAAAACAAAACTTCAATTTGGAAATGGCTACAGCAGCATGAAAGCAAAGCGAGAGAAATGGAAAAAATTATTATAAACAAAAATGAGAGAAAATTAATTGCTTGGAATGAGGAACAGGCAGGTAGAGCCAAGAAAATAATGTTGTGTCCTCCCCCCCGTACTCTGTCAGACCATCTAATCACAGCCTCCTGGCTTGAACCCTGCATGGTACTGAGCCCTTTGGCCCCGATCCAGAAATGCACTTAAGCTTATATTTAACTTTGTGCATGTAAACGGTCCTGTTGACTTCAGGACAGCATCTTGTGTGCTTAAAGTTGAACATGTGCCTTAGTGTTTTGCTGGATTGGGGCCAAAGAGCGCAGTCATGTGCAGGAAACATTTTCGGCTTGATAAGGCTGTTAAAAGATATTTCCTGGTTGCCCTTCTGCAGCTGATGCCACATCACAGCCTGATTGGAGGATCCCTGCATGACCGAGAGGGTGATTTCATATTCTACAGTCCTTTATAATGTAATACTCCTGGTGACACATGGTGCCTATGGTCTGCTCCCAGGCTGGGTGCCCTCTGTAAGCGCAATATGTAAAGGATCCTTGAAGACTGAACACAGTATAGAACCGTTAAAGCTGATGAAGGTTTAACCGTGTACCTCTAATTAAAAGCTTGGGATGGGATAGAGTGTTACCTATGTCTGGCTTGCAGACAGGAAGGTGACATAATTCCTTTGCAACCTCAGAGAAAGAGATCAAATGAATTTTTTTTAATACGTATTTATAGAATCAAAGACATTTTTGAAGAAAGAGTCTTCTTATTTTAAGTAGCATATGAAGTTCACTGATACAACGGAGGAATTAACAGAGGAAGAGGTGTTTTTCAACCTTTTCTACAATCATAAATCATAGCAAATATGAGCATTTAAAACAAAACAGTATTCTCAAAGGACAGTGTCAGAAAAAACAGACATTCTGAAAAAGAAACAGATAATCAGGAAATACGAGAATGTTTTGCTAACGCAATGCATGACCACTCTGTACGGCCCTACGAGATGGCATGACTGTGCTGTAAAAAAGGACATCAGATGGCTCCGAAAAGCACCTATCCTTTCCCATCTGCTGCATAAAAGCAGAAAAACAATGATAACTCCTAGAGGGTGTGATGCTGAGCTGGTGTAAAAGATATAAGGATTGTCAACTTCAAGAAAATTTTTAGGACAAGAGGAGGCTTTTGAGCAGCTTGGCAGCTGGACAATTTGGAATGTTAATGGCAGGACTCCACGCTCAGGAATCAAGTCAAGTTGCTGTGGAAAAGTTAAAATGGAAAAATGCCCATACTTCAGAAGCTTTTAAAATTAATATATTGTTCATAGAGGTGGCAGGACTGTTTGGAGTGCAGGCCGAAGTCTCCTGACTTCATTCATGCCATGCTCAGTTTAAGCCAGCTGAGGTCTGGTGATGAGCTGGAGAGATTTTCAGCCACTACATGTGTCAGGGTTTTTTTTCTCTGGTGGTGGTGGTAATGGGGGTATTTCCTTCTCCTTCTCTCTTTCTCTCTTTCTTTCTTTTCCCCTCCCTCTGTCTCTTCCTTCCTTTCTTCCTGCCTTTCTTTCCTCTTTCTCTCTCTCTCTCTCTCTGTTTTTTGGCTAGCAGTTCCTGTAGTTTGATGAAGCCCTTCTGTACTACTTACATTCAGGTTCTTTTGTCAGTTCAGGAGCTTTCTGCCAGCACCTGGCATCCCTCACAATGAAATGATCAGAAGGGAAGTGAATATGCCTTTAGTTCATTTACAGCAACACCTTATGCCTCTTGAAGGAATATCCCAAAGTGTTTTTATCTCAGTCTCTGCAGCTAGCTCTGGGATGGTCTTTTCCAGCCGCAAGCAGGACTTGTGGAAGGAAAATGGTATTAATATGCTCCTTATGTAAACTGCAGTGAGTATCTGGGGAAGCAGAAGGTGGTTCTCTCTCCTGAAATTTAACCAAGACACCCAGCTTAACATCTTTCCTTTTCCAAAGAGTGGGTTCTTTAGATATTGCAAGAAAGCTAGCTTCATCCGCAAAAAATGCAATCATCTCTTGCAGCGCAGTGCCCCCTAGCACTGTCTCTACACATTCCTGCAGGATTGAGGGAAGAAGGCCACTTTGCTCAGTCAATAACACCTGCAGGACATGGCTTTCCCTGGGAATTTTCACACCAACTATTGACCCAGCCCAGTCATGCTTAGCTTGTGGGATCTGACAAGATCACAGCATGAAGTGGTGTGGCTGGCAAATAAAGCAGAGAGATCCTTAATTGTGTTCAACAGCGTGTTCTTGGTGGAGGACTGGAAGAACATAGATTTCTTTATTTGGTGACATTAGCCAAACATGAACTTTAATTTTCTCATATGAAGATCACGGTCTTTATTTTCGCCTTCTTTCTCTGCTACATTTTTTACAGCCATATAAGGCTTGAAGTTTTATCTAGGCAAAGCCAAATGCTAATTTTTATTTTATTTTTTCCCTTTGCAGTTTCTCCCATGCAAATAGGGCATAGAGCAGGAATTCAGATAGAGTTCTTCTTTCAGTTCCTTCATTGAGTTTCTGTGTTACTTTGACCCCATTATCAAAATTTTCTCATATAAATAAACACTCAGAACCCCTGCCTGGATCTTCCAGAGTGCACTTTTCTGGTAGGTCTCAAAGGAGAGAGGCTAACATTGAATATCTAGTAGATATTATCAGAGGATAATATACAATATCTCTATTTAAAGATGATAAAATGAATGTGCAGGCAGGTTAAATGATTTAACCAAGGCCTCTCAGCAGGCCACTGACCAGACTGAGCTTTTCTGAGTATTATTTACCTGTGATTTACAAATATAAAGCACTCTGGTTTCTGTGTATGAAATGTACCCTTTAAGTGGCAAATAAATATTTTTATTATTGTACAGTATCCAATCCTGGTTGAAAACCCAGCATCCCTACTACTATAGAGAAGTTAATCTCTTTTTCAAAAGAATATCTAGGTGTCAAAAAAGCAGGTGAATCAGCTAAGTCCTAACTGATCGAACACAGGTACTACTACTCAGGCAATGCTAATACATGCATTAAAAAATTTCTGGATCACTTCTCAAATACTGGTATAAAAGACAGTGGTAAGCCTTGACATACAGCCAGCCTGCACATCATCCCTTCCAAACAGATGTGCCGTGCCACTGCATCAAGCTGGGGCACTCCTTTGCATCCTGAAAAGTAATTGCAGATTACTTCTCTGGGTTTTATCTGAAAAGTGAACTAGATCCTGTCATCAGCACAAACTCCATGGTACTTTCACAAGCCTGGTCAGCCTCACTGTAAGCGAGCTAATTCCATGCCTTGGAGGGCCCCGGGTAACTTCTAGCCCCCTTTCTCTCCCTTTTCAGAAATTGAGGAGATCACTGAAGGGTTTGTTTTTCAGCCTCCTCTGAATGTGTCCTGCATCTGTGTATTATAGTCACTCTTAGCATTCACACAGCACCCAACATCTTTAAAGCTTATTACAAAGCATTCAGGTTGTTAGTCCTCAGAACATGCAGGAAAGGTGTTATTATAGAAATGAAGAAACATACTCAGAGGAGTTACTTGGCCAGAGAGTGAAGGGAGGTGGTGCTGGAGCTGTGATTATAATCTAGTTGTGTGTGGGCCAAACTCTCTCGTTTATTCCAGTGTCAGGTTATGGCATAACTCCACTTCTCTCAGATACTGATCTGAGATGTTGATAGACCAGGTGTATCATGATGTTGGCGATATCAAACTTTTTACAACAACAAAGAAAAAATGAAAGTGCCAGACACACCTCATTTTTCTTCCGTGTTACTCTGCTGAGGTCAGTGGAGTTGTTCCTTGTTTACACCCAGTGAGACTGAAATGACAGTCCAATCTGACAGATTCAACTTCAGCTGTAGTACCTTGAGCAGACAGTCCAAGTACGTAAGGAGTTTTTTGCATAGGGTTTCTCATATTGCAATTTGGAACCCAACGATTCAGACACTAATGTGTCTAAATCAAATGTTCTGTTTAATACCTTGCCCCATACGTACTTATATGACCCGTTAGCACCTCAACACCATCTAATATTTTCATTGTGTTCACTAATACACATTCCTGAGAAGCTCCCATCACTATTATGCCCATTACACAGAAGGGGATTTGAAGCACAGTGAGACGAAGCTGTCACACAGGTTGTCTGTGTCACAGCAAGGGTAGCAACCTGCGTTTCCCACTGCTCGCATTGTAATCTTCATCTCTACTAACACCCCCCATCTTGAAGCCTTTGTGTACCGATGCTCCAAATAAAAGCCTTTGTTTCCATAAGACTGGAGGTTTTAATTTTATATGAATGGTATGATTAAAGAAAAGGTATAGGCAGGCTGTGCTTCACCCAGATGGAGCAGAATTGTAAATCTAAAGACTTAGCTGACTATTTAGAAATTTAGGACAGCTGGTCCCTGGCCTTTAATACCAGCATAATTTATAACTAGACATGCTTAAGTCTGGTAAACCCCGTGGAAAGTACTCTGACATTATATACACCGGTTTGATACTGTGATTAATCACCCCTCAGTCCCCTTTGCAGGATAATAAGGCTGTCTGTATCTTGCAGCTGGCAATCTCCTTCCTTACAGTCCCAGCTCTTCTATAACATTTACATTTCTACAGCTGACAGAAATTTACGGTTCCGGAAGGGGATAAGGGAAAACAAAACAAACAGGACTTTTCTATAAATTCCACTAAAGCTGCTCTGCTAAAATATACTTTGAGATTAAATGTGGGAGTGCCTGGTTAGATACAACACTGCTTCTTCCAGCTTGGTTTTAGCAGTTTATGACCCCTTTCTGACCGAAAGCCCTGAGAAGGGGAAGTGATGGGTTGGTGCTGGTGGGGTGACAGGAGAAGAAGGAGCATTTGAGCAGGACTAAAAACTGCAGGATGAAATCCTGGTTTACAGTTCAGCTAGGTCTTGCCCTTCTTTTCCTCCATCCTCTTTTCACTGCCTATTGAAAGGGAAAAAGAAGCAACACACTGCACTCCTCTTGGATGTTCTGATCGCTTTCTGAAGGCCCTTTAGAATACTATTTCACCTCCTCCAGTTTAAAATCAGCTTGGAAGCAGCCGAGATGGTTTCGAGGGAAACAGCCCAAGCTTTCCAAGCGAACAACAAACCCCGCGTGTGTTTTCCAGGTGCCTCTTCGCACCCTGAGGTGCGAGCGGGGTGTCCGAGGGGAGACAGGTCCTGACAGGGGTGGCGGGGGAACTCCTTGGGGACCCATCCGGGCACTGACGGCCGCGGGACGGATACGCGCCGATACTTGGGAGGTACAACTAGTTTTTAAGAGTTTCAACGCCCCCCGGCGGCACCAGCGGCGGGAGGGGACGCGGGACGGGGACTTCTCCTCAGAGCA
>NW_009233132.1:8968-10533 GCF_000690835.1 Fulmarus glacialis | reverse complement strand
CCCTTCCCCGCACCCCTAGCCAGACCTGCACCCTCCCTGGGGTTGCCTCAGGGTACCATCTGCCTGCTCAGGGAGGGGGTTGGGGTCTGTCCCTGCTGCACTACCCCCCCAGGAGGGACAAGTGCCCCATGGTTCTGCCCTAGCCCTTGAGGGTGTCCCTGGGGGCAGGCAGCTGCCCGCATCAAGCCCTGCTTTGCTCCCAGCTTGCTCGTAGAGGCCAAGGGAGAGGATGCCGTTGCCACGCAACGCCAAGATGCTGAGCACCAAGCAGCCCCGAGCAGGCAAGGTGGGCCCTGCTAATGCCAACCCTGAGAGGGTGAGTTCTGAGCCGGGCAGGGGGCTTGGGGGGCTCCTGTGGGTCAGTTGGCCCCCCATCTTCCAACAGCCTCTATTGCAGGAAGAGAGCTGTCAGGCCAAGAGGTCTCCATCCTCACCCCAGGGTGGGCCCAAGAAGAGGTCGGCGTTTGGGGACATCACCAATGTGAGTGCTTCTGTGGGGGTGGGGGCTTTGGTGCCCCCTGTGAGCCCCCCATGAGAGTGGGGCTGGGTATCCCCTCCAGCATGCAGAGTGGGGGGTGTCCCATGCCCCATCATCAGGAGGAGAGGTCTGCCTGCAGGGCACACCTCGCTTCCCTCTGTGCGCCTCTGTATACCTCCATTCTCACCCAAACAGGCTCACAAGAACCAGGTGGTGGTGGGGAAGAAAGAGGCTGTGAAAGTGGCACCACACAAGGCACAGAGGGCCCATGCTGCCCTGGGGGTGGCCAAGAACAATGAGATCAACCTGAAAAAGTGAGTAGCCAGGGGAGATGGGGACAGGGACTGGGGCAGGGGAGATGCTGCAGGGCCAGTACCTGCAAACCTGTCCCATGGGGAAGAACAAGCAGTGGTGGGGGCTTCCTTTGGGTGATGGAGACCATGAGCCAGATGGGGAGGGCAGACAGTAGATAAAACAGCCTCAAGTTGCACCAGGGAGGTTTAGATTGGATATTAGGAAAAATGTCTTCTCCAAAAGGGTTGTCAAGCATTGAAACAGGCTGCCCAGGGAAGTGATTGAGTCACCATCCACACTTGAGGTATTTGAAAGACATGTAGATGTTGCACTTCGCGACATGGTTTAGTGGTGGACTTGGCAGTGCTAGGTTAACAGTTGGACTTGATGATCTTAAAGGTCTTTTCCAACCTAAACGATTCTAAGACTCTCTATGGGGATATTTTAGCAGCAAGGGACTCTGGAGAACCCCTTTCAGCCAGGACATGTGGCTTCCTCCTAGCAATGATTTATGCTCTTGTCCTGTCCAGGTCAATGAAGAAAACTCCCCCAACAGAGGCTCCTGCAGAGCGCAAGGAGGATCCTGTGCCAGAGGAGCCGGTGCCTGCACAGGTACTGAAGCCCTCCAGGGAGAGGGCAGGGACCCTGGGCTGCAGCCTGGCCCCCAGTCTCATCCTGACGGTGCTGGTCTGTGGTTGCTGCTGGTGGTATTGGGGCATCAGGCAGTGCTTTGGACTTCGGAGATACTCAGGCCAGTGTGATGGGAAGCAGGGGAGGGGGGTAAACCTCCCCC
>NW_009233132.1:4825-8903 GCF_000690835.1 Fulmarus glacialis | reverse complement strand
GTGGGGGCTGCAGGGTGATGGGGGCAGATGGGGAAGGGGGTGCAGATGTGCAGCAGCCTTGCCCTGAAGGGGTGACCAGCACCCGCAGGGCTCAGGGCCTCCCCCTTACCACTGCCTCCTCCATCCCACCAGGTACCAGCAGTGGAGAACATAGACAAGGAGCAGCTGGGTGACCCCTACGCCAATGCAGAGTACGCCAAGGAGATCTTCGAATACATGCGGGGAAGAGAGGTGGGTGATGCCTGGCCAGGGGCTGGCAGCCCTGTCTGGGGAAGGGGTGACCGTATGGGCAGGGCTACCTGCTGCCCAGAGGCTCTGAGCACCTGGCAGGGGCCTGTATGGGGCAGGGGGGGGGCCTGGTTGGGGGTGGCGGGGTACAGCTGGTACCTCGGCAGGAGAAATTCATGCTGCCCGACTACATGGAGAAGCAGCCAGACATCAGCGGGGACATGCGTGCCATCCTAGTGGACTGGATGGTGGAGGTGCAGGTACGTGGGCATGGGGAGGGGGCATGGCCTTCTGCAGAGCAGCCCCCACCCTGCCTTTGGCGTGTGGGACCACAGTATGCTGGCAGAGGCTCCTGCGAGTGTCCCCAGTGCAGAGCTGATCTTCCCCCTCCCCAGGCTGGGGATGAGCCTGCATCCCTCCCTCTGAGCCTGGCTCCGTGGGCACCTCTGGCCCCTGTGAGGGAACCAGGTGGGCCTAGCTTCTGCCTGATACCCACTCCTGCCCCCCTGCCCGCATCCTTGCAGGAGAACTTTGAGCTGAACCACGAGACGCTCTACCTGGCTGTGAAGCTGGTGGACCACTACCTGGTTGAGGTGGTGAGCATGAGAGACAAGCTGCAGCTCATTGGCTCCACTGCCATCCTCATCGCCTCCAAATTTGAGGTGACTCTTTGTGCACTGTCTTGGGGTGCTGGGGCAGAGGGGGCTGTAGCTCTCTGGTCGCCATGGGTTACTGAAGAAGGCCAGGTCCCTGCGGTGCCAGGCCACTGCCTTGAGGGCTGCTGGGGAGTCATGTCTGTCCTTGTGTTACCCCTTCCTATCCCAGGGGCTACGAATGCAGTCCTGGTGGGCTGGATCTTGTCTCCTGGTGTCACTGGAGATCTGGAGCCTCTCTGCTCTGCAGAGACCACCAGGACACCTGAGTTCACCTCACGCAAGCAAGGCTTGGAGTTAGAGCCAAGGGT
Source organism: Fulmarus glacialis (assembly GCF_000690835.1). Lineage (NCBI taxonomy): Eukaryota > Metazoa > Chordata > Aves > Procellariiformes > Procellariidae > Fulmarus > Fulmarus glacialis. The sequence goes on along the minus strand of NW_009233132.1, from coordinate 7,711 downwards.
TGGGGCAGTAGAGACAACACACAAGCCCCCCTGGATGTTGTAACAGTCCTTTCGGGGTCTGGCAGGGCATGAGCCCTTACAGGGCCTGCAGACTGGTAGGATTTCCTGAGTGTTCACAGGAACACCCATTAGGGTGCTAAGCAGAGCAGTTGTGCCCCGGCAGGAGCGGTGCCCACCGTGCGTGGATGACTTCCTCTACATCTGTGATGATGCCTACAAGAGGGAAGAGCTCATTGCTATGGAGATGAGCATCCTCAGCACCCTCAAGTTTGACATCAACATCCCCATCCCCTATCGGTTCCTGCGACGTTTTGCCAAGGTGGGTGCAACAGGAGGGTGGGCTGGTGTCAAGGTGCCTCCAGGCACCCCTTGTATTGGCTCCATGGGGTGGTGATGTGCATTCCCAGGGCCCTGGGCTCCCAGCTGGCAGCAAGGAGGGTTTGGCTAGGCCCCCCCAACAGGGTTGAGGATGCTGGTCTGTGGCAGGCTGGGCGTGTGGGAGCTGTGCCCTGTGCCCCAGGGGCAGCACTCTAGATCCCAAAAAGGTTGGGGGAGGCGGAGCAGCGTTGCTCGAAAGACTGAGCCTTTCCGTGCCTGTCCGGCTGTAGTGTGCCCGTGCCACCATGGAGACACTGACGCTAGCCCGCTTCCTAGCTGCCTGCTGCTGGCACTCACCATGAAGAACCTTGGTGGCTGGGTAAGCGCCTGCCTGACCTGCTGTCCCGACCGAGGCACCCTGGGAGGCACCACGGGGGTGCAGGAGTGGATGGACCGGTGTGCGGGGGTGATGCTCTGGGGCTCTGCTCAGATTTGGGGGGCTGGAGAGGGAAGATGATGGCTCTACCGTCGCTGAGAGGCCTGCTGCTGGCACTCACCATGAAGAACCTTGGTGGCTGGGTAAGCGCCTGCCTGACCTGCTGTCCCGACCGAGGCACCCTGGGAGGCACCACGGGGGTGCAGGAGTGGATGGACCGGTGTGCGGGGGTGATGCTCTGGGGCTCTGCTCAGATTTGGGGGGCTGGAGAGGGAAGATGATGGCTCTACCGTCGCTGAGAGGACCCAGCTCAGCCCCACTCTCCCTCTGCAGACCCCCACGCTGGAGTACTACAGTGGGTACCGCTCCCAGGACCTGCATCCCCTGGTGAAGAGGCTGAATTTCCTGCTCACATACCAGCCCCGTGACAAGCTGAAGGCCGTGCGCACCAAGTATTCACACAGGTGAGCATCATGGGGCTCTGCCTCATGCCTGCCCCTCTGCAGAGGGTGGCACCACCAGCACGCACCCTTGGGTGCTGCAGAGATCTGGGGGGCCCTGGTGGATGGGTGTCAGGGCTGTGGCTGAGCTCTAAGCCAACATGGTTCCTCCAGGGTCTTCTTTGAGGTTGCCAAAGTCACCCCCATGGACATGCTCAAGCTGGAGGAGATACTGAAGAGCTGCTAGCCCTGTGTCTGTAAATAGCCTGTAAATAGCTGGGTGCTCTCTGGCACGGGAGCACTATGTACATAGATAATAGCAATTTTAGGGGAGGGGGGCGGGAAAAAAAGTCATGTGGAGCTGTCAATAAAATACTGTGTTTGTCTTACATGCCAGTGGTGGCTGCTGGGACAAGGGTAGGGGATGGTGGTGGAGATTACGCTGAGCCCCTGAGCTGTGTCGGGGCAGGGAGGGGTGCATGATGGGGAGCAGGAAGGGGTGACAGCAATAAGATGAGGGGTGAAAGGGCCAGGTCCCCATCACCCTCCCCACACCCCTCCCTTTCCCCTAAGCAACGACACTACACAAGCAGCAGCAATGAGGATCTTTTCTCCAAATATTTACACAGCTTAAATACCCACATGGGGAAGGGGGATCTTCGCTTTGCCCCCAGCTTGGGCACACATATGGCAGCCCAAGCTTCTGTAGTGACCCTGCCGTGGGCTAGACTGGGAGTCATGGGGCTAGACCTCCGCTTTAGTGTTTCCAGCCCAACAGGCTTGGGGAGAAGCAGCAGCTCCAGGGACACCGGGGGACAGACAAAGCAAGGCAAGCAGGGGCCTCCACACACATGGGGCACAGCGGGGACCTGGAGCCCCCCTGCCTGACCCCTAGTCCCTAGGAGCAGCACCCAGTGTGTGGGCTGGGCTGCTGCCCCACTGCTGGCCTAGGGAGGGTTGCTGAGCTCCTTAATGGCCTGGAGGATTCTCTTCACGTGGCCCACTTTGGTGATCCCCAGGTCCTGCAGAAAGGAGAGAAGGGGAGCTGATGGGCTCGGAGGGGACCAGCCCTCAGCTCTCGCTGGCAGGGAAGCTGCGGGGCGGAGGACAAGGCTGCAAAGCCCAGCTCCCCCTGGTCTCTGTGCCAGCGCATGGTCCTTGCTAGGAGCCCTCTGTCCCCTTGCAAGCATGTCCCCATGCCTGGGGGCAGGAGAGTGCATGGTGCTGTTGATCCTGCTTTGGGCAGGTGTACAGAGCCTTGCAAGCTGGGGGGCCAGGGCCAACCCCCTCCCCTGCTTCCAGCCCCTGTGTGCAAGCTAAACAAGTGGTGCAAGCTCAGCCCTGCGGGGCTGGGCCCAGGTGCAGGGTGAGCACCCGCTTTACCCCCCTCCCTCCAGGGAGGGGGAGAGGAGGTATGGAGGACCCCGGGGTCCCCGGGGCTGGGGGTCCCGCAGGGGGGCACAAGGGAGGTTGTACCTTCAGGTCTCTCCTTTCCAGCAGGATCAACTCAGACCCCTGGATGTCATGCCGGACGAAAATGTCTCTGTACTCCCCTAAACCGAGCGCTTCCAGCCAAGCTGCCACCTCCTCGGAGCCCCACTTGTCCGCTAGCAGGGAAGAAAACCACAGAGGTGGACTAGGCCCCCACAGAGGCAGCCAGATGGGGCAGGGCAGGCAGCCAAAGGCCGTGGG
>NW_009233132.1:4571-4797 GCF_000690835.1 Fulmarus glacialis | reverse complement strand
GCTCTGGCAGAGCCAGAGACCACAGCAGGCTTAGGCTGGAGAGGTTTCTCCTCTCCTTAGCTTACTTATGGAACATCCAAGCTTCTCCCCCTCGACAAGACCCCCAGCCCTGGGGCAGGGACTTGCCCGAAGGGCTGAGCTGTACCACAGCCCCCTTTTCCCCTTTGCAGTGGTGCCAGGGGGCTCTGCATGTCCATTAGCAGAAAAATTAAGCTCTAAGGGGCTG
>NW_009233132.1:4100-4497 GCF_000690835.1 Fulmarus glacialis | reverse complement strand
CCCCTCCCAGAGGGTCCCTCCACAGCATGCCCAGGAGAGGAGGCCAATGGATAGGTCAGCGGGTGGCGGTCCCTAACAGTGTGGGCTGTGCCTGTCTCCTGCCCTGGCGTGCTGCCCACTTTACCTGGGAGCACACTGTTGGTCTTCTGCTTTTGCACCTTGTCCTTGTCCTTCCTGGGCTTGGGGATGTTGAGGCGAAGCTTGAAGCTGCCCTTGTTGGCACTGCCGGCGCTTTCCTGTGAGAAGCCAGGCTGAGTGGGGTGCTACAGTCCCCCTGGGGCCACCCGGTGGGCTATGCCCCGCCCCGGTCCCTGTGCACCCACCTCCTCAGCGGGGTGGGCAATGGGCCCCAGCCAGTGGATGTCCAGCAGCCTCTGCAGCTCCTGGCCCAGCACGC
>NW_009233132.1:3069-3763 GCF_000690835.1 Fulmarus glacialis | reverse complement strand
GAGGTGCCAGCAGCTTTGTTGGAGAGGGCTTCGCTCAGCGCCAGGGAGCTCGTGTTGACAGCGTGCGCCAGCTCCTGCTCCACGGCTTTGTGAGCCTTCGCTGCCTCGTGGATCCTGCGGGCGACAGGGGCTGGAGCTGCCGGGACTCCCCCGGGCTGGACAGGCGGCACGGGACTAGGAAACCCTTGTAGCTCTGGGTGGCCACAGAGAAGCTCCCCTGCTCCCTGTGCCCACCACATTCCCCATCCCGCAGCCTCACCTGGCAATGAGGGTCTCGGCAACCTGCGAGACCTGCTGCAAGAGGCTGCTCTCCTCCTCGGTCAGGTACTCCATGGACTGTTGGGAGCTGAGCCGCGGCCGGGCGGCTGCTCGGTAGCTCTCCCCCTTCTGTTTGTCCTCCCAGGACTTGAGGGTGCTTTCAAATGCCTGCGGGGGATGGAGATGGCCCCCTCAGCCTGTCACACCTCCCCGTGCCCCAGCACAGCCCCACTGCATGGGCTGGGCAACCCCGAGCTCACCCGGTCCCTTGTCAGCATCTGGGCTCGGTTCTTGTGCTGGATCTTGATGATGCCAGGCGGCTGGATCCAGGCTTCTCCATCCACCTGCACAGGGACGCCCTCATCCCCCCGAATGGTGATCTTCACCATGCGGCACTGTGGGGCGGACAGCCTCGGGTTGGCATCACGGCTGGCGC
>NW_009233132.1:2719-3020 GCF_000690835.1 Fulmarus glacialis | reverse complement strand
GTGCCGGGGCTGAAAAGCCTCCCAGCGCCATGCCAGTGCCAGCCAGGAGCCCGGCTGAGCCACACCACCCCAGGCTCCACTGGTGCCCCAAAAACTTTCTGGCACCATGCAGGGTCCTGCAGGGTCCTTTGCCCCTACCTGTGCGATGCGATGGTGCTGGAGGTTGATGACCCGCGACACGGCCATCTGGATGCTGCCAAAGACAGCCACCACCTCCAGCTTCTTGTCATCAAAGGATGGAGCCCCGAAGTTCTGTAGAGGACCAGTACAAGTGAGACCCCCAAACTGGGCTTGTTTTGGG
>NW_009233132.1:1553-2604 GCF_000690835.1 Fulmarus glacialis | reverse complement strand
AAGGATATCGTGCCCAAAGCACGGACATGTGAGACCCCTGCCCGAGGGCTCCCAGGTTTCCTGGGACCATGGAAAGGACATCGTGCCCCCCTCCCCACCCGACGACGCTGGCACTCACGTTGTCCTCCTTGGTGCCTCCCCAGAAGTTGATGCCCCCGGCGTAGCTGGGGATGTTGAGGACAGCGATGCCCTGCAGGCTGGGCAGTGAGATGGGCACCCCATCACACTGCAAGAGAGAGCTGAGCCTGGGGGGACGCTGCGCTGCCACCCCCCCACCCCATCCCTGTTCCTCCCGGCCCCATACCTCCAGCTGCACCCGCTGCTCCAGGTTCTTGTAGGTACGCTGCAGGAGCTCCTTTGTGCCCAGCACCCCATACCACATCATATTCTTGGTGCGGCTGCTGCAGGGCGAAGCGGGCTGGGGGAGTGGGGCTGTGGGCTCCCCACTGCCTGCCACAGGCTCTGCGCCCTCCCTGGGGCACTGGGCTGAACCAGCCAGCCTGGACTGCTGGCCCTGCCCCTGCCTCAGTTTCCCCACTCCCACAACAGAGGGGCTGCCCGCTGCCTCCTGGGAGATGCAGGCTGCAACATGTGGCACCCAGAGGTGCACCCTTCCACACCGGCACAGCAATGTCTCCTCTATCCAGGTGCAGAGTGGGTAGATCCCACCAAGCCCTCCTGTGCCCATTCACACATCCGGGGGGCATCGGCAGCTGGAGCCTCACAGCAGCCCTCCCCCTTCCTGGTGGTGTTTGCAATCTGCCGCCCGCCCAGGGGTGCTCACCCCAGCACTGTGGCACTGGGTGCAGGTGGAAAACCTGCCGCAGGAAGGGGTCCCCAGCCAGGCACAGCAGCCCTGAGTCGACCCCACGGCTCCCAGCATTCTGGTGGTCCCTCCTGGTGCGGGCATCAGAGAGCCAGGAGGGTACATGTTTTTCCCAGGGGAATCTAGGGGGTTTCAGCCAACCTGCACTTCTTGGGGTGCTCATCCCGTTTGTTGTTGAACTCCAGGGAGATCTTTGCATCCAGGCCGATGCCGAAGTAGTTATTC
>NW_009233132.1:0-1323 GCF_000690835.1 Fulmarus glacialis | reverse complement strand
CCCGGCCTGCACTGGGCGAGGGGGGAGCCCCAAGCTCCCAGCATGAGCACGGTGCTGGCCAAGGGGCTGGCAGCAAGAGATCCTGCACCAGGCACATGCAGGCTTCCCCAGCGCAGGCACCACCAGGCCAGGGAGGGCTGCGCACCAGGGATGCCACACTGGTGGGCAGAGGATGCCCCAGCAGCCATCTCCAAGAAGCATCGTGGTCCCAGCTCTGCTCCCGCTCTGTGATGGGCAGCAAGGGAGGGCCAGGCGCCCCAGGGCGGGCAGGACCCCAGACTCACAGGGCACTGGGGTCTTCAGGGAACTGCAAGCTGCCGAAGGTGTCCGGCCGGTCCAGGATGATGGAGGAAGACGCAGAGGTCACTGTCTCCCGCCGGCAGCCTGGCCAGGGGGGAGAGGAGGCAGCTGCTGAACTGGCTCTTACCCTGAGCCCATCCCACGGCTCACCCCTATGCCCCCCCAAAAAGCCATGTGCCCCATTGGTATCTTACTGAGCCTCTCCTCCTCCTTGTTGAGCTCCTCCGAGCTGTCCTTCTTGCTGGGGCCTGCGCTGCCCCGGTAGGCTTGGGTCTGCTTGTTCTGCTCATCCACAGCTGGATGCAAAGAAGGGCATGACAGCGAGTCCTGCGCAGCCCCATGGCCCTGTGCCCCCTCCCTGGGGGACTCGTGCCAGGCAGGACCCAGGGTGGCACCTTTGCCCCACGTTGGGGACCTCTCTCAGCCAAGCCAAGCACCAGAGAAGGGCTGATGCCCTTGAATTGCACAGCACTGCTGCCACCGCAAGGATTCAGATGGGGAAACCAAGGCACGGCTCCAGCACCAAGCTGCGGTGGCTCTGCAGCCCACGCCAGGCTGCTGCAGCGCCACGCGAGCTGCCAGCCCCTGCCACCCCCTCACCTTTCTCCGCCTGCTCAATGATTTGCCGCAGGGCTTTCTTCAGGCTGTTCGCCCGCAGCATGAGCTGCTCCTTGGATTTGAAGATGCGAGGCAAAAGGCTGCCGCCTTTCTCCTGGTCCTTGGTGTCAGCAGGGGTAGCCTGTGCCATTCCCTCAGGGACCACGATGGCCTGAGCCTCCTCGTTCAGCTCCCGCACCAGCGAGTCCAGCTTCTCATTCAGCATGGCACACTGCGGGACGCCCACCACGCTCAGCACCCTGGCACAAGTCACTGCCCAGCGCCAGTGCTGGGTGCTTGCCTGGGCACCTCTAGTGCCTGGGCATCCCAAGCACGAGGGCACCCTATCTTAGCCTAGGCACTTCAGGCTTGCCAGGACATCCCAAGTGCCTGGGCCCCCCAAGGACCGCACACCCTGACGCATGC
>NW_009233131.1:0-26429 GCF_000690835.1 Fulmarus glacialis | reverse complement strand
ATCCAGCCAGTTTTTTACCCAGCAAAGAAAACACATATGCACAGTCCATTTGACACAGAGACATTTCTGGATACAAAGAGAGGTCTGTATTCCTGTTGTAGGGTAGGCAGTGTACCACTTCTTCCAGATCTCTTGTCTAGTTGAGCACCTAAGGTGTTTTAAGCCCAGGTTCACAACAGGAGCTCAGGTCCAACGGAACTACATACTGCTTTTCTAAGCATAACTAGGCACTGGTCTTAACAGAAAAACAGTAGATAGAAGCACCAAAGGCGAGACTTGATAAATTGGATCCTGACTGCAGTTTTGCTCCTCACCTGTCTGTTCTTATAAGGCAGGTTATTAATAAAAACAACAACAAAAAAATATACCAATTGTTACCTGTGCATTCTTGGTCCTGGTGAAATGCTACAAAAAAATTTGCCTGCAGGAGCAGAGAGGATTAAAAAATGCTCATAAAACTGCAGTTCTCCCCTTCTGCTTTCCTCACTTCTCCTAGCTAAATTGGTAGCTGAGGAAGGATTCATGTACCAGGTACACACAATTTTATTTTTTTCAGAAGATGCTTCAGCCAGATTTGTTTGTTTATTTTACCTAGGGCTATTTTTTTTCTTTTAAGCTAGGACCCTAACTCCTGGTATAAGCTAAGCAGTAGCCTATGGCATTAATTCTGCTGAAACCCAGCAAGGCAGGAAAGGGCACTCTCCACCCCGTTCCAAGCAGAAACCCATATAGCACGACACACACTGTTATCTCACCAAGCTGACCTCAGAGAGAGCTATGATTTTTGTCCCTTGAACAGGGGCTTCCCAGCTGTGCTGTGGAAATGGATCATCTACCAGCACACCCTAATTAAAGTTAAAAGCAATCAAGATTTACTCTGTGTCAAACATCCACACACAAAAGCACTTGGCAAAGAAGGGCTGACAGTAGCAGGGGCCACAGGGGGTGTTGCTTTGAATTACAAAAGCATTTACCCACAGTGAGATTTACAGTGAAGCCTTCTCTGTCTGAGAAAGGATTTTCATGTCAACAGCCAGCCCTACGTTAATTATGGTTTTAAAAGCCTGCCTCTTACCTCCATGATTTTCTTTCTTGCATGGGGTAAGAAAATTCAGACTCCAGAGAGGTATCCATACTGGGGCTCCTAGTTTACTAGGTGTGCAGGGAAAAGTCCTGGCACCTGGCAGACTGTGCAATCCCTGCTGTGGTGAACAGGGCAGGAAGGGAGCCGTGGCCAGGCAGGGAGCCCAGCAGTGTTCGTCTTCACTGGAAAGCAGAATCCATGGCTGGTAGCTCTATGACGACCTCTTTTTTTATTCCCATCTATTCCTTCCCCTTGTTAATCTAAGATGACTAAAAAACCTTAGATACAGTCATATATCTCAACCATTACTTCAGGGTCAATCCAAATTCTAACGTAATCAATCTGTTTAGCCTATTTAGTTTTCCTCTTTCTTTTTGATGAATGCTATTTTCTTCACCTCTTATTGAAATACTTTAGTTCCCCAAAAGAAAGGTAAATATCCATTATTATATCCCATCATTAGGCTCTTCCTAGGCACTCCTGACAGCAGACCGAAAATCAGTAGCTGTTTAAAAGGCTCCTACTGTTTGGAGGAGAGCACCTCAAATGGTTTGACTCAAAAGGAGGTTAAAGACCCTCACCGCCTTGTTAGTATAAGCATTTTGTTGAAAGGAAATTCCTTCAGAATGTGCAACTTCCTTTAATTTCTTTTCCAACCAAGGTCAATAATAAAAGTAGTATCTACTTACATCTAATCTTCTAAATAACCAAAGCCAATAATCATTTGACAGGAAGATACAGATTATCTCTTGAAGATACAGATTCAGTTAAACGAAGGCAAATATGTTACCATGTAAAAGAAAGCAAACCGTTACGATACATTCACAACATTACACATATGAATCTACATTTTCACTTTACAGTGATTCATGAAGAACTTCTACACTATCTACAGTCTTTGTCCAGTTTCAATCCATGCATGAGATTTAGAAAGTTGTTTCAATGTTTATTTTTAGGTAGAACTGTCACTATTTCTTGGTGACTTTCAAAAAATAGTGTTCAATCGAAAACTAACTTTTTCTATTTATAAAAATCTAAGATTGTAGCACATAAATAATAATTTATCTGCATTGTTGAGACAATGTTTACACAAGTACCACCAGGAGAGGTATGAGATTTGGCAATATTTAAGGAAAAAGCAGCTGCATCCTCTGGCCGTTGATGTATTAGTCTGGACCAAAAAAACACATTATTTTAGGTGAACAGGTTGCTGTATACATGCTCTTAAGAAGCACTGCTCTAAACTTGAAAGAGTATTCTCTATGTATTAAAATGCCATAATAATTATCAGCTTTCCCAAAACCAAAAGAAAACAAGCTAGCATACCTGAAGGGCTCCGCACTGTACATACCTTTCTCTCTATTTCCCCTCCCCAAAAGCAAAGAGGTAAGCTTTGCAGCATGCTCTGAACAAATGATTTGGGTTATTTCAGATTAAAAAAGAATGAACGTCGAAGTCTAGAACCTTTCAAAAACCAACAATAAAACAAAAAAAACAGAAAAACAATAAAAACCCCACCACCTCGTCAGCAATTATCTCCCTAGTTACACCAAAAAGCCTATTAACATGGAAATTCTTACAGTGTTCAAAATCTACACGATCATACACATAATTCAGCTAGGAGGAAAAGGCAATCTGTATGGGGGATATCCCTTGTTTAAAGGCAGCTAGGTTCTGTAATTTTTAAAGACAGTTAGCAAAATAAATAAATGAAAAGTAATATACCTAAAAACACATTTTCGTATGTGAAAAAACTTTTTTAATATCATTAGTTTCTCCTGTTATTTGGCTGATTGCTTCTGGTTTTGTTATTTTTTTTGCTTTGGCTAGTAGATTTTGTGCCTGGCCACTCAGAAAAAGCCCCTTCCCCCTTTAACAGTCCAGAAATGAAAGCTTAATGGGAAAAAATACTCTGTTTTCACCTCTCCAATTAGAATGTCAATCCACATTCTTGAGTTTCCACATAATAAAGACTTTTATTTATATAAAAGCAATGAGATGCAAAATAACTTTACAACTCCTACAAAAGTGAAGTATAAGCAAAAATATCAATTATGACTTGTACTCATAACTTTACAAAAGCATTTATCAGTTACACTGACTGCATAACTGCAGTTATAACCATCTCTTGCAAATACATGAAGCCTACTACATATTGTCATATTTTACTTTGCCATCAGCATAAATCCATGTGACTCATTACCTTTTTCCTAAAGGTACCTTCTAAAGCAACACTAGAATACAGACAACAACAGAAAAGACAGATGTGTTAACAATATTATCAATATATTTCAAAATTATTAGAAAGGCACATTATTTACTGTGTTATTCCTTGGCTCCTACTGCTGTAACTATATTACTGTTTATAAACTGAAAAGTTTTTAAGCCTTAATTCAAACAGTTGATTTACTGTATGGGATTGTACTGTATTGGCTGCATTTGCAGAATCCAAACTACTGAGCCATCTGCACCACAACTGCTTTCCAGGCCTTGTCTTTATCAAAATCCTTTAAGGTATTATTGGAAACCTAAAAGTAAACAAATTTCAGACAAATGGAAACAGTGAAACAATGTTTTGGTTAAAAACTGAAGTTCAAGCAAATAAATATCTGAGAGAATCTAGGAGAACATAAACATGAATAGTTACAGACTGAGCTATTAAAATATTCTATACATTGTAAATGGTATAGTTTTGTATATTGTATAGTATACATTTATGATATAAAATATAATAGTGTAAATTGTATAATACTTGAGACATTTGGGTCAAAGAAACTTGGCCAAGTTCCTATTTTAAACATATTACTTAGGACATTTTTTCAAGATTTTTGCCAAAATGTGACTGAAAGCCCTAGCATCTGAATCTCTAAACCCAAAGCCAGAAGTAGCCCCCTATAGTGCAACTGAAGCAAGATTTATCTACATACATGTAAGCAAACTAAGGTCTTGCCTAAGAACACAGACTTCTGAGAAGCCAAAGGGGCCTACAACTTCAACTGTAACATTATTCATGTGTTTAAATACTAAAAGGTAAGCAAAAAGGTGTTGCTTTTCTGGACAAAGTGCTCATTTTAGCATTTAACTCGCACCTAATTTCTCAGTTACTCACAAACTAGGCATACTTATGTAAATAATCCCCGGAAGAGATCTGTTTAGCCATGCTCCAAAATGTGACTTGCAGCAGCGGAAGTGCTGCTGTGCTTCATCTTTTATACAGAACATAACTCTCAGGACACAGATCCAGAAAATAAGGAACCTACACTGAATGCCCTCAGCAGCCTGAGGAGACATAAATCCACAGCTTGCACTTTCCATACCAGCTGTGTAATGACTTGACTGAATTTCAGTCCCTGCTCCCAATGCTTTCTGTGCTGGTCCAATGCAGATGCTCACTCTAGAGCAGGGTCTGAATCCAGCACACTCTCTTTCTAGTGGTGGGCCATGCAGTAAGCATCCAGCTAATGTGAGTTACTCTCTCCTAGTCTTTAAGGACACAGCACTTTGCTCTGTAAAGCAGAGATGAGGAAAGCCTAAGGGCTACAGTGCTGTGCTAGGAGATGGATGTAGTTAACATACGCAGGCTGAAGAAAGCTGGGTTCCCCCAGTCCCTGAAATAGCACTCTAACCCTGAATGACTATATGAAAAGTGGCAACAGTAATACTGGCATCACCATGCTCTAAAAAAAGTATGTGCCAAATCTGCATCTGAAAGGATAGCTTGAACTTTTAAGTGCAGGAGGGAAATGGAGGAAAATATCAATTCCAATCTTTATAACCAACTTTGATAGTGTAGTTAGGACATGGAGAGACCTAGGATTTCAGGCACCCTCCTCTGCACACTTCTTCATACTGTCCGGCACAGGTAGCCACTCACTCACCATTGTTGTTCCTATGCTCCAGATTTTTAACTCTTCCCATTCGCAGTTCAGGGAACTTAAGAGAACTAACTCGGCTTAGTAAATTCACTCCCCCACAGCAGGCCTTGGAAAAGTACAACTATACTGAGTACTCTTATTCCATAGCCCAAAACTTCTGCTCGCATTGAAAGGGTTAAATCCATTCCTTTCTTAATAGATGGCTATCTCATTATCAGAACATGGTCATGCAAGGCCCATCATCTTTTCTGTAACTTCATTCTGACATATAAATAGCAATTATAGATGTGCATCCTGGGGAGTAGGACAGTAGGACTATCGTTTTATCTTAGTACAATGATGAACCTCCTGTACAAACAAGAACAAAAGGGGACTTTAACTTTACAACTGTTTTTCTCTTAAATCTTAACAGATTTACAGATATTGAGTCTGTCATGCCCCAGTTATCATTTAAGCAGCAAAATATTGTTTCTTTATTACAAAATTCACCAGTGCATTAACACCTTTACAGTTTTACAGAGCAGCTTTTAACTGTGATCTGAATTAGGTAAAACAAAACATTACAAAAAATATGTTTTTAATACAGATTTTTAAATTTTATAATGGGTATAAATACATACCTCTGTTGTTTTATATTCCTGTTTTTTAACCTGTGATGCTGTCCATGATGAATCATGTAGTTTCATTTTTGTCTTGTAATTTACACACTGTATTACAGTTCCAATAGTAAGGCATGCCTGAATTAGCAGCATCAACATCAGAAGCAACAGGAGTACATCATAAGATTGCTGAAAATAGAGACATTAAATATGTTAACTACTTGAATAAAGTATTTTCTGCCATTCCCACCCCTTGAGATTTGTATCTAGGTTTCATTTTTTAACTCAAATTATAATTTACAGTTTATTTCAGCATGAAGCTTCAATTAAAATTTGAGTGCCTGAGTTTGCTCAAAGTAGAACAGATTGATAATTTTTAACAAAATGTTAATTTGCCAAATTATCTTTTCCTCTAGAAATAGAACAGAATCGAGGAAACCAACCTCTAGAATATAGAGCCTCACTGCTGGTTCTGACCTGACCAATGTCACAGCTACGCCTGGGCCTTGCTGGCTCTGACCTTGCCCTGCTGACTTGAATTCCTGGCTGACCTTGGATCTGCCTCATTACTATGGACTTGTCTGGCAATCACTGAACTATTGGCTGAACCTGGTTACCATGGCCAGACCTGCTTGTTTCTTTTTTTGGGTACTGTAGGACTGCACCCCTTGCCAATGAGGTCACTGTCCTTGTCTGCCTTGCTGTCACCTTACACTCCATCGTTCACCCTCCTTTGCAGAGTAGCCCACTCTGGCTGCATCCAGACACAAAGTAGCATAAGAATGTGAGAAATGCTCTACAGGGTGACACCAACCACCTAGACAGTCCAGTCTTCTGTCTCCAACATGTGCGACTGGAGAAGCCACTTAAAGGGAGCATGTAAGCCTTGGCCACTTCCTGAGGTCCAACCACACACTATGCTCCTCCAGTATCAGAACAGGATCACATACTCAAAAGCTGGTTTTCCAGTTCCTAAGATCTCAGTTTAATAAATATTTTCGCTCTCTTCTTCTAAAATTACAAGACTACTTAAGGATGAGTGGGTACTAAGAGCCAAGACTCTTATCGACACTATTTTAATCCCCATAAATAGTTCTTTGAACATCATCACAGGTTGCTAAACACTTTGATGGCAAAGCCCTAGAAAGCTCTTCAGCAATGCACTGGTAACACTTCATATTGAAATGCTTTAAGATTTGCAAACTTTTTTCTTCTCTGCCCCAATCCAGGCTTTGAATGACTCCAGGTGTGAATTTACAATACCAACATGCCACCTGTTGGTAGACATCCTAAGAAACAGAAAAATGTATTCTTCAAGTAAACCTAGAATTTTAATTTATATACTACAAATTTATAAAAACCTCAAGGAGTCTAGCATATTACATACTATTTTTACTTATTCTTTAGAATAATATCGCATTGTTTTTAAACTATAATGCCAGGGTAGCAACAGATTTAACGCACTTAAAATTATACCATTAGTCAAATAAGAGTTTTTGAATAATTTCTATAATATTTTATTCAATCTTTATAATGCAGTACCTTGTCTTCTTTTATTTCCTAATTAATTCTTGTGTTGCTACTGTAATAGGTAGATGTTAATTTTTCAATTGCATAAAAATACATACTTTAACAGCAGGTGGATAATTTTTAAAGATGTCAACAACTTGCATGATACTGAAGGATAAGTATGCAGAAGCTGTGAACAACAATGGAGAGATAACACTGCTAATGGCAATCAGGACCTCAATCTAAAAAATAAGATAATAAATGTTAAATAAGAATAAAAACAAGTTAACACCTTGGTTTGTGAGCTATATCTCCTTGAAGTAAGTGTAACAAAAGTATGTAAAAGTCTGTAAGATTACACATATGAGAGAAATATTAAGAGCCATCCACACTGGAGATACAGAAGCAAGCTTTGAATAAATTAAGTTTCCTGGCCAAAACACTGTTGGTTTGTAATTCACTTTCCATTTAATATGGATGATGGGGGTTTTGTTTGATTTTAAAAGTGACTTTCATATGCAGATAGAGGAAGCAATACCCAATTTAGAGAGCCAGTATAGAAGTATCATTTATTCTTCAGTTTGTATGAAATAATAAGAATTAACAGCAGATATTGCAGACTTACAACCTAAAATAACTATGCAAATAAATTTGAGTGCTTTGAGGCAAATTTATTTCAATACAATAGCAGCCCAGTTTTCATTCAAATATCATCCTACAGGATCAAATTCTGACTTCAGTTGTGGTCATGCATCATTACTGACTTAAATATGGTTGCATGACTGTAACTTAGAACAGATGTTTTAAGGAGGCTTAACTACACATCTGGGACAGTCAAGGAATAAATGCACTCTACTGAATATTCTTAGTCCTTGTTGCTAGTCATGCAGATGAGGAGTTTGTTTAAAATAGGTTCTAGGTCCAGTGCAGGCTGCACACCGAATTTTCTTCCTTCAGAAACCACAGCTCACATGAAAGGAGAATGGAACAGAAAGGACTTCAGCCCAGGAGCGTGAAAGCAGTTCTGGGTACACCGTATGAGGTATGTCATTTTCCTATAGTAATATCCATTCCCAAGGTACCAGTACAAAAAACCCAACAAACAGTCTTTTGAATTCTTTTCTAGAATTGATGGAATTAAGTCTCCAAAGGACCTACTGGATTTGTTTTCAGGAATATCAGCTTACACTCATACTGCATGTTTCTGTCACATTTTGTAGAAGTTACAAAACACACGTGAGCAAATATCAGTAGTGCCCACTATCACAGGCAGGCTTTCTTAGCATTATTCCACTCTAATGACAAAATCCAAGAATTTTACACACTTACCAGACATTTACTTGGATATTCAGCAGCTACGTGACTTGCAATAGCACTTGGAAAGCACTAAACAAAAAAGCGTAACAAAATAAATTTTTACCTACTTGAAAACTACACAAATTACAATTGAGTTACAGTGATTCCCACTAGTCACAGATCACATCCTACACTTCCTGAGAAGGTAAAACTATATAGACTTATTAGGACAGCATTAGGAATCAATTAGTCAAATGGAGATAAAACTAATCTTCATTTAACTTGCATGTAATGAGTATCATTTATTAAACCTACACATACTTAAATATGATTATCCTGAAAACTTGACACTTCTACATAAAAACCTAATGAACCCTACTGAACTCTGTGAATTTTGAATGCTGAAAAACGCATTTATGATCTTTTTCCACTTCATGCTGAGGGGTTTTCCAGACATAGTAGCTATAAATCTAATGTTCATTGTCTTCTTTCTCAACTGGTTCAATTCGTGGCAAGCAGGGTAGCACAGCATCCTTTATGAATCCAGAGCTCCTAGGTACGGGCTGTTATTAGTGACAAAGGTTACCAATCACAGTCTCAGGCTTTTAAGACAGTTAAGGCTGACAAGCTAAAGATGATGTTCTAAGGATTCTACCACGCTGAAACTAAACTCCACTTTTTATTTTGCAGCCTGAAATATCCTAAAACCTAGGACTTGTTTGACAAAACACCTCACTTCTAATACCCTTGGTTTTTTACTCATTTCCATTGTACTGAACTGAGGACTGAAAACGTATCAGAACATTTTATAAGAACCGAAGTACTGTAAATCCAAATAGAACAAGCATATTGCATAAATATATTAAGTATATTGAAGCGCTAATTTATTTGCTAAGCAGCAATTGCCAATTAGTATTAGGGCCAAATAAATATTCCAATAAGGAGGGGGGAAAAATGAAAAAAAAAAAAAAATTAAAAAATTTTTTAAAAATCAAAGACATTGTTTTAAAAGAGTGCCTTCATTTTGCATTACTTACAGCAACTAAGATCCAAAAGAATGTTACTGAAAGATATGGACCTGAGACTAGAACATCCATATTCAAAGCAATTATTCCACCAAATACTGATGAAATTCCAATAATCACCTCAATTACCTAAAACAAAGAAGAGCACACAAATTATAAACAGTGTATTTGAACACCAAATTTCCTATTTGCATATAGAAAGGAACTCACTGGAAGGAAAAAAATGCATTTATGCTGTTAGCTATGCATGAAGTCAATGTTTTTCAGATTTAAAATATGGCAAAATTCCAGCTGGCTTAAGTGAAAACAAGATCAGCTTCATTATACATATTTATGCTCTCATTCATTAGCTCTATGGAACAACAGTTCAGTTTACACTATTTATCCCCAAGTCATTAAGTAGTCTTCTTCATATTAGATATGGCAGTTATCATTTATCTTGCAATATTCTAAAGGAACCATTTTAAGATGTATCTCTCATTTCTGTCTTTATTCTTTCAGCTCTTACCTACTCTGATCTCTTCCTGGCTTTAAAGAAGCTTAGCACTTAGAAAGATGAAAGAACAAATTGATTTAATGAAAGAAAACAATGCTTTTCTTACTGAGTATGACTTCAGAATTCGAGTAGGAAAGCTGACATTGCTCAAAATGATGGTACTGTCATATGCAGTATTCTAGAGGGGAATAAAAAATCATGATAAAAAAACACACAAAGCAATACATTTATTTCTAATATCCTGTACAACCTGTTACAGATTCTAATGGTGGCATGCAATGTCTGGTTGGCCCATCAGAACTGACAGTGACACGCCACAGTGTTCACCAGTGTCAGACCACATCAATCACATTAAAAACAAATGAGGTAGTCCCAGACTAGCTGTTACACAACCACTGTTCAACAATGAAATATGGTCATCTTGTCTCCCCCTTCCACCTTCAAAATACATACTTTCTTCCTGAGCTTTCAGATTTTACTGATGTGGATAAACAGTAACTAAAGGAGGACAGTACACTACATGGTTGGACTCCATGATCTTAGAGGTCTTTTCTAACCTTAATGATTCTATGATTCTATGACTTTAGCAAGCAATACTTCCACTGGAACACAAAATGGCACAGCATGTTTGCTTCATTATTACCTAGAAGAAGTACTGGTGTAGAAAAATGAGGGTGGGATTTGGGAGAGCACTTGTGACTGAAGAAAATTTTATCTATAGCCCCAAATCCTGAATCCAATATTCATTGTCCACCAAATTGGGATACATGACAAACACTTTCTCCATCTCAGGCTTCAAAAAGGCACTGCTTGCATAAATACAAGTCACAGTATTCTAATGTTTCATACCTCATTAAGTTTTGTTCTACAAAAGAGAAATAAAACATTTGCCATGCCTGTTCATAAGATACTCAAACAACCCTGTGCTGTATAATTGCAACAGGTCATTTTGTAGAGGGCCCACGGCACTCTTAAAGATAGGAGAGGCTATTAGTGTTTAGTACAGTACTTTTATTTATTGTTCAAATCTAGTTCTACCATGTAATATGAAGTTATATACTAGAGCCGCCAGTAACTTGTCAGCGTATGTAATACAGGAAAAATCTAATATTTTTTAACATACACAAAAAAAAATACAATTTTAATCCTTAGGGGTACCTACTTTCTTTCTCGTACAGCAGTCTTCAGTAGACCTAGCTGAAATGATCACAGTAGTTGCCATGAAGATTTCCAGCAGAATAAGTAGAATCAAGTTGAAATTTATCTGTCAGTAAAATCCCAGACATAAATGAGTTACATCTTCCATATTAAAAATAAAGGAGGGGGTGGGATCTAGCAGGATCCAGCAGTCTGTCTATTTTCTGTGACATTTAGATAAACCTATTAATTAGATACTTTGTTAACCATTTTCTTGATTCTTGATGAATTTCTAGGACAACAAGCTGTCTACATAATACTCAGAATGCCTAACCTACGAAAGAAACATTTATTTCATTTATGGGAATATTCTGCCTGAAGATTTTATCACTGTCTTCCAGAAGAGCACTTAATGACAAGGGGGTGATAGCTGGGTACGTTTGGATTTTGCAGGACCTCCCATGTGAAACCAGAACACTGCAGCAAATCATGGAAGATTCACAGGAACAGAAACAGGATAAACAAAAGCAAGCCTGACTAGCCCAAGGGCTAAGGCAATCCACCGCGGGAGGGAAGGAGGGCCACAGGCTCCCAACCCTTACGCTGCAATCCAAATGGTGCAATACAATGTCTAATGCTGAATGAAAACACAATCCAAACAACTGGGGCAAGAATCCTACCTCTGTGCTCTACCTAAGGCTAGTAGAGCATTGATGAACACTCTTCGTGGTTTCGTAATTCTTCCAGGTCTAACAGACTACATTATTGTGCAAAAACATGGATGCTGTCATTCCTCCTGCCATTGCTCATGTTCAAGAGACAAATAAATGTATTACTTAACATTTCTTTTCGTTTCCTTATTATCTCATGAAGAGAGGTAGATACCTACTCTACATGGGCTGAATCATTTTCTAGAGGCATGCAAGTTAGGCAGAGTGGATCTCCCTCTCTTGTCTTCAAAAGCGCCATGTTTTTCCACTGGCAGCCCAAGAAGACATTTAGTGGTTAGTCCATTGGGCAAAGCACCAAAAGGTTAGGGAGACCTGACTCCATTCAGAACCTATACAATTATAGCAAACCATTGTTCAATGACTAAGAACAGAATTACATCGTTCCCTCATGTCAGACCTGCTTTGTGAATGATCAAATCTCAGTTTTTCTCCCACACTTACCTTGCAGCACACGTTTTTTGAAAAAGATTATAAGTGGTAGATTTGAGAGGCTTTTTTGGGCACTGAAATTCATCCTTCTCAGGAAATAATAATTGGAACTATGTGCCTTGCAGTACACAACAGACTGTACAGTTGTACTAGAGCCACAAACAGCAATAAATGTCACAGTGGTAAGCTTCTAGGGAAAGTGCTAGCATGAAGAATAAAGACATTATTTGGCAAAAGAAGAGGTGTCAAACATGTGGCCTGCAGAACAATTTAATCAAGCCTGGAAATTCCCATGATTTGGACGTGTTTTGACACATAGTGCTGGTACTGACGTGGGCTGGCAAGGCCATGCTATACAGTGCAGTGCCAAGCAGACGTACAAGTTTGAGTCCAGGAGCACTGTAACTACATTGATGGACTAGCTCATTTAGTGCTAGTTATAAGAAGTAAGTAACAGAAATTGAAAAAGTAACAGGAAATAAATTGGATTTTTTAATTTTATCTTTCCGGTATTTTTTTTCTGATATGACATGTCTAGAATATCAGATAGAGCCTTCCACTCATGAAATCAGTTCAACACCCCTAGACCAAAGTAAAAATATCTCATTTCCAGTTTTGGAGTTTGGGTGGTTTTGTTGTTTTTATTTTTTAAACAGAAATACAGCTAAAGCTAGAAGTTAAGTACCTTTTTATACCATCTGTAACAATGGGAAATTCAATGTTAGCTTTCTAAGCACTAAAGAAAATTATCTCTACAACTACCACTACACATAAAATCTACCACCAGATGCACAGAACCAAGCAAGCTGTGTCCCTAATCTTCTTCCATGACTAAGGAACATGCAAGTGCAACTGGGTAGAAAATAGTAGATTAGCACAACCTTAATCCAATTTGCTCTCAACCTGCACCAGGTATTAAAAATGTGGTTCGCTGAAACTGTATGAAAGGGTTGAATTAATTTCAAGATTAAATAATTTAAGGTTCAATGTAGTTCCTTAAATGCATACTTTTAACACAATTTAAGATACTCTACAGATGTTTCAAGACATCTGCACAGGTCTGACAAATAATGACAGAGGACCTAAAGGAGACCGAAGCCCTCTTGGACCAGCAGCTGGAGTGAGGCAGGACAAGCCAACACATACCTAATGGAGATACACGCTTGTGGTTAGGCAACCAAATCAAGCACCTACACTCCAGTATCTGTGTGCACCCACATTGCCTAGGCTTCCACTACTGTCAGTGGAGACCTAGTCTATACAGACAAGAGAGGGAACCCCAAAAGCTACTGGACCAACCAGTCGCTAGAGGTAGGGTTCAATTATACCGGCTGCTAGTGCCATTTGAAATACTCAAGCATATTGAACGTGACGTGCCTGCTTGAATGGGATGTATGACACAGGACTGATGGGAGATTCTCACCCATTCAGAGTAGAAGCAGCAGTCAGGCAGAATATCTCACAGTACATTTAAAATAAGAGATGTCTAAGTTCAGGCCTCGGAATCCTGCCTTAGCCATCTACACTGAGGCAAACAAGATTGTGTTGCAAGGTCTCAGTGACTAGATCATCTCAACCATAAGGGAGGTACAGACACTCAACTCACAAGGAGACAATAAATGTATGTACTCAATTTGGAGTTAATTTGAATTCTGTTCAAGATCTGAACCCTTTAAGTTGCAGTGGCCAGCATGCACGAGGTTCCACTCATTTTTGTCCATCAGGCTTCCTACTCTGAGAGCTGGGAAGGAACAGAGTGGCAGCAGTCGCAGCTTGCATCTTTTACACATCGTATCCTTCATGTTGATAGTATACTAACTACAGAACTGCACACTACTGGAGTGGTGTCACACAGTCACAGTCTAGGACACGGCTTGTATCTTGCATTCCGTTTATCTATCTAAAGTAATTTTGTAGAGTTATCCATCAAAATGAGTAACACTAATGAGGAATTACCTTTATAAAGGGGGGGGAGAGGGAGTTAAATATGAATTGTCTTAATTGGATAAACTTACCCTTTTTATGAGTCTTACTGCTTTTAAATTACTGGCAGTGATTTCACATCAGACCTAGTATTATTTTCTTGTGCAGCTTCCCACGGGGAGGGAAAATAAATACGATGAGGAAAGAACACTTAAAGAGATGGTATTCTACATTTTCTTTGTACCACATGGTTAATGGAATACAGCTGTCAGTGAGCTGCCAAACAGGGAGACTGTCTCACTGAAACAGTATCCTTCAAAGAGGAGAGCAAGTCAGCAGCATGAACAACTCTTAAGACAGAAAGGTTCAAAAAAGCTTCAGAGCCAGCTTTGCCCACACAGTTACCCTGACTTATCTTTATTCAGTGATCAACAACATAGTATGAACATGCAATAGGAAAGTGAAAAGAATTAAAACCACATAACCAAGGATGTCTTGTGGATATTATTGTAGATAACTAAAATTTGGCAAAGACAGAATTTGCCTTGTTATAAATAATATTTGTCCCTTATGCTTTTCCAGTCTAATATAATCTCTTTTTTCAAATGGTTTGATCTGCCTTGAAAATACAAAAGCTGTTAATATTTAATAATAGAAAATGCAAATTTTTATGCAATCTAAAAACTACTCACTTCAAAAGTATGCAACTAAAGTCAAGCTCTTACACACAGGGCCAGCTCAAAGCTTCTCAAGAACATAAGCAAAATTAATTTTGTCACACTGAGACTCATGACAAAATAGCTATTTATTGTGGTGGCAAAATGAGTCCCTTGGGCCCACCTTTCCTGGGCAAACATAGCCCTCCACTGTCCCAACAGCGCTGTGATCCTATCTACCAGGGGAAGGGAATGCAGAGGGACTAGTAGTCTCCAGCCACACAACTCTGCTGTTTTCTCTCAGAATGCTTGGACTGGTTTCTAGTATCTGAACTCTCTACCAAGAAAGGAAGGCAAAAGGCAGTACCCCGGTGTCTGGTATATAATTCATTCAGCCCCAACAGCCTAAGACACTTGAGGGGGCAAATGCATGAGGGAACTGCTACACTAGCAATAAGCTAGCAAAGGCTGTGCAAAGAATTGGCTGGTGTAAACTGTCCTGAGATACACACAGAACCCAGGGGGCCATGACATTGTCCCATCAAACACAGGGCAAAACTGCCCACATCTAAAGCCAGTACTGCTTGAATTCAAGTGGTCTGACTGTCCAGAGTGCTACATCTTCACAGCTCTGATTGACTGCAGTACTCCATCTCTCTGAAAATTGGGCCAGCTGCACAGAAACGTGAAGCTAGACCTAGTTACCTAATTTAAAAAGCAGGTTTGTAAGTATTGACCTAATATACTGCACTTTCTAAGAGGAAGTGAACACAGTTAATTTAAAAGTTCAACATCTGTGAAATCTGGGGCTAACCAGAATGTTATTAAAATAGCAAACTCTAAAGCAAACTCTAGTCCCTGCACTATTTTTCTATTAGAAAGGTCTGTTGTTACTAACACTAATTTAGATCTACTGTATTATTATAGGGAACCATTATTACTGCTGAACTCTTAGTATCACAACAGTTGATATGATAGTGGGAGAAGAACTAAACAATAGCACATGAGAGCAGTCATTAACCTTCATGTGAAATGTATGATGTAGTTGTATTGAGTACTGCTATTCTGTGATAGTCTATTATGAATATTCATCAATGGTAACAATAATACCTATTGCTATGTTATTTACTCATACGTGTAATATTCTTATGTAGTATAGAGGTCTCAGAACATTTTACCATAGCAAAAAAAAAAAAAAAAAAAAACACCACCCTATAGTTCTACTGTTTGGCTCAGACTACCAAAGACAGATGTTAAAAGGTGGTGACTCAAAACCAGTGAACTTTTCCCAGCATGAAATATGTATGCTTCAAATGATGTAACTGCTGCATTCTCTTTTTTGATGGTGTGTAAGAAAAATGTTCGTCAGAAGTTTCTTTCGTGGTGGCCTCACAAAAAAAACTATCCATTACACAAGATCCAGGAAAGGATTATACTTAATCTGATGATGAAATGGCCAAGAAGTAGCACTGTGTGGGACACCTTCTCATTTCAGTACAATTCAACCCTAAAAACTGGCTAATCTACAGATGAGCTACTAATTCATTTTCAATTTTTTCTTCTGACCCTGCTCTTTCAAAAAAACAAACAAACAAACAAAAAAAAACCAACAAAACTTGCTACAGTCAACAGAAAAATAGTCAGTTGATCAAACTGTATCACATTTGAAGATCTAATTCATGTTTTTGAACTTTGAATACAAGAAGACATAGTAATCTCCTCTAAGTTAGCTGTACCGTGCGTCTTTTAGCCATATCTGATGTCAATTTTCCAGTCTGTCTTACTCAGAAAAGTACAGTTACTGCTAGATGATGTCTCCTCACAGACTAAGTAGGAATACTGGGGTATTGACAACAATGTAATTACACGTGACCTCCACCCACCTCACCCCCCTAGTTACTTACATTTATAGCAGATGGATTGAGGACAAGTTTGCATCCAAACCAAATTAAACACGTTGTTGTAACAGCAAATGTAGAGACAAACAGAATCTGAAAATTGGGTATCTGAAAAACAGTTTCAGAATGGGTTTCTCTCTCATTTTAACCACAGGGAAAAAAAAAAGATATAATTGCCAATAAAATCTTATACTTACCACATTAATTTTATTCCTTGCTATAGCAAAGCTCACAACTGCTGAAGGAATACACTGGGAAAATTAAAAGAGAAGACTAGTGGGATATTCTGCACAAAGAATTTTATATATATTTCTATACATGTATTTTATTTGGTCTGAATTCATATCTCAATTAATTTAGACAAACAGAAGATCAGAAACTCTGAGAAAAGTCTGTCACTCTTGTCTGACGTCATTAATTACAATCGGCATCTGAGGATTACAAGAGGTTTAAATATGCCTCCCATATCCCTCAGTTTTTACTAGCTACCCAGCACAATGTGATGAGTAAAGGAAAGAAAGAAAGTCTTTCATGAGGCATTTCATGCCTTTGTTAGTTTAAATTAACTTTAGAAGGCCTGAGATCTTCAAGAAGGAAAAGAAAAACACTGCTACTCCCAAACTGGGCCTCCACATTCTTTTAAATGGACAAAGTCATGGTTGTGTAAGCTAAGATTTGGCCAGTCTCAATACAATTCTGAAGAACTTTGTAAAAACTGATCTGTTGACTCAAATTACACTTTAAGAATTGTGCCTGGGATCTCCACTGTGTTCACTAGGAAATGTGTTTCTGTACTTCAGGGCAGAGCTAAATGGAAAAATCATGCTTAAGTGAAAAGTTTCACAAATTTCTCTATCCCTTAGCTGTTCCCCACCACAATGGATATGGTACCATTACAGATCCAATTCTATTTTACATAAATAGGTAATGTTACAACAAGCAAAATAAAAATATACTCAAGTAAAATTATTAAAAATGTTTCCATGTTAAATAACAAATCGTGTTACAAATCCTGCATTTCTTTACTAATTATCTTTTCACACATCTGAACACTGATGGCTTAACAATGGAACCACTATAACTAGATTAATATCAACATTTAAAATTCTTGGCAGCACTTCCTTAACACCTAAATGACCTGTATTTAACATAATTAAAACATCCTTTTATGTCCTGGATACCCTAGAGTCTCTAGAACACTACATGACTATGTTTAGGCAACTGAATCCTACTACTAGTCAAGATGGTTAAAAAAGTCTAGAGAGCAATTCAGGTCATGCTAAACTAGGCACTTAGCGGTGAGTTGGCTATACAGCTCTCCAGTCTAGATTCTCTACAGTCAACTATATTGACTCCATTATCTGTAGTAGGAGCTGTAACACCTTGCTCACGTACAGACACCCAAATGCACACATCTTTACCCACAGCAAGCCATTCAAACCCGATGAGATAACCTTATGCATCTACCAGATCTCTGGAAATTCTCAATAAATGCAAAGTTCAAAGAGACAACATTTGGGGCAGAAAAAGAGACATCTCAGTAACTAACACTAATGTTGCAGAGAACAACACATCAGTGAAGATACTAACTTCAAAAACTGCTTCAACTTTATTCTAACACCTCTAGCAGAAACATAAGTGACACTCATTCACAGAGCAACTCCTGGGACTTGTTTGTTTAAAGTAAAGCATTAGTCTTGCACCTAATTTAAAACAAATCTGCAAGTCAAGTTGCAAAAATAACAATGACAGAACAGAATCTTGCCATGAACAAAGTACATCAGACTCATCTTATGCACATAGATCTAAAGTGTAGATTAAGCATATATAATACAGTAAAAAACAAAAAGAGTCACTACAAATATAGTAAAAAATACTGGACGTCGGAAAATGTCAGACATCTTTAGTGCATATTTTACTAATAAAATAATAATATTCAAGAGAACGTTAGTCTGCTTCAGTACTTGGATATTTTGGCAAAATAAACTGAAAAAGTAATACTTTGAAATACAATCTGAAATACATTCTGATAGCATTTAGCCAGGAAATTCCCCAAATACATAACAATGCAAATTTTCTTAAAATCAAGCACAGACAAACTGTTTATGCAGATAACTACTACATGCCAGTGATGAGCTGGTTAATGAAAATGGTAGCACAAACCACTTGCCTTTTATGACAACCGTTATTCCCTTAGCCATGGGATGAAAACCCAGTTAATGAACTGTTAAATAGAATTAAAGTGTCCATGAAGAAAGTTAGTAGTAAAAAGACAGAATAAAAAGACAATAAACCCACAAAATTATTTACTATTGATTTTGCTGTCAAACAACCACAGCGAATAATTAAGAATGCTTACTGAACCTGCTGCACAACGTAAATAATCCATTTCAGATGGAAAAATATTTCCCAGATACAGTGAAAATCCAGAAGTAATAAGGAGGCAAGTCTGCAAAGCAACAAATAAGATAAATTAATATGAATAAAGCTATTTTTAAAAAGCAATTAGTCAGATAGAAATCCTTCCAAATTAAGCTACTGATGAACATTTAATAATGCCGTCTTTGTGTGCATAATTTTGAAGAAAAATATCAAAACATGCTGAGTTCTGAAGATGTTTTGCTGGTTACCAAGACTTACTACTGAACAATATAATCATGTTTGAAACAAGCATTGTGTCCTGACTTGGCAAATACCTAATAAAATGCTCAAAAGGTAATTGCAGTGTTCAGTGGTAAAAATGTTTCAGAAACCTCAGCTAAGCCTCTACTTTGCATTCTCTGCTTGGCTCCACCAACATTCATTAAGCATATGGACAGCTGGGCAATTACCAACTAGAACACAGTAACAAAAATAGTATGAGGATACAATAATGAAGCTTCTTCCACCTGTATTCCTGTCCCCCTCCAAACTCTCTTTCTGCTTTGGTCCAGTGGCACACCCATAAATATTCAACTCCTCCTGTTCCCTTGCTAACTATTCCATTTATTTCATAATTATCAGAGTTACACTCTCAGCAATAAATTATTAGTGTATTCTACTAACATTTTTTCTTTTTGCTTGTCATTCCTCTGAGTAGGCATTTCTTTGAAGGGGCTGGGGAAGATGAGAGGCAGAATGGCTTTTATGTTTTACTTGGGCATTTTTTTCACGTTACAAAATTATGGGGGTCTTTAAAAAGTCCTTGTCAAAAAATGACAGAAAATAAGGATAGTATATGTGTGTGTATAAGCACACACACAGAGAATTCTGGCAGACTGGAAGAACGGTATTTATAGAAGACAACTTGAAATTGTGCTTGAAGCATACTGAATGTTCCTGCACAAGAACAGCCCATACTAGCAGCCACTTTGATGTCACTCCACAGTTTGCAACTGCTCCCTGAAATAGATGGTTCTGTTGACTATGACTTATGTTGCTCAGCATACAAACTTTCCTTTCTGGTCTTTCAGAGGAGTTGAGAGAGGTTAACCACTATAATACTTGGGAGAAAAATCTAATTGGATTTGATTAGTTTATTAATAAAATTGCATTTTCATTTATCCATAAAATTCATGCTTCTTGATAATACCACTTCAGCAAATGATCATTAACATTAGTATCTCCAATCATTCACAACAACTCAGTAAAAAGGAAAAATCTAATTAAAGACAGTTGTCCTTTTTGACAATTAAGTTTGAGAAAAATTAATGCAAAGAAAGCCAGCTCTTCTTTTGCTCTCTTTTTATGTAACAGTACATCTGAACAGAAATCCAAGTTTTGCGGACTGTCAGAAAGGAAAAAATGTTCAGCTGTTTCCATGAAAATAAGGCAATACTTTTATTCACTGTGCAAAAACAAGTAATTACTGTATTAACAGCGAAACATTTTTAGCTCTTAATAAAAATTACTCTTCAAAACACACAAGCTGACAGAAAGAAAAGATCAAATTCTAATTGCTATAATGAACTTTAATTAACTTGGCTCAGAACATGAAGAAGCATATGATGTTCATGCAAGATCAGTGTCCTATGATTCTAGCAGTGACACAAAAATTCAAATCACTGTGATGTTCATGTAAGAAACACAAGTATATACCTCACTGCATGAAGATTCTTCCAAATAACTACATAACTATTGAACACTGAAAAATGAATGGCAGTTAAGTACCATACATATTTTTAATGCCCAAATGCTATCATGGCAAGTACTTTTAACAGTTAAAAATATGTTAAAAGAATGCATATGATCGGGATACTTTACATCCTTTACCAAAAGGCACTGCTTATACATACATATGGGCTGATATTTACCACTACCACATTTATTCTCTGTTTATGCTTTACGATTAATATTAAAGATAAAAATCAGCCTTCATATATCATCTTTGATAAGTGCAGCATTATCCAAAGAATACCATTAGTCAATTAAGTGTTACATTCTAAATTTGCTAAGTATGCTCCTTTCTGTACAAATATTTATATTCAGTACTATCAGTGATGAAATTCTGAGTCCCCAAATGATATGAAACAGAACAGATTACTGGGCACTGAGACCCCACCTACATTTTTAAATTTTGTATCATTTAAAGTACTTACTCCCATCAGCAAAGAAAAGATCCATGTTCTGTAACTAAAGCAAGGATGCAGCCTCTTTGATAGCTGAAGGTCACTGGATTTGATATCTGGTATATAATTTCCATTCTCTTGTTTTCCCCGCTCCAAAGTTGGCATCCTGTCATAGCTAAATTCTTCTCTGTAACCTTCTTCCCTGGTCATAACACTTCACAAAGGCAATTAAGTAACAATAATGGAAATGAAAATTATGAAGAAAGACCAAAAATATAATTTAGTTCCTTCACATACTCAGATCAGTGCTCAACTAGGTTTTTGCCTATTTAAGATAAAATAAATAAAAGCAATATTTAGTAATAAGCTGTATTTACATTTCAAAATATGTAAGCATTCTAACAACTTACTTGCATACAATAAGTAAATTACATCCTATAGCCACAGTTCACAATAATACAGTATAAATACCAACAAAATGAAAGCTTGTATATCTATGATACCTCAATAGACTTTTATTTCAAGATCTAAGAACCATTTTTGGAGGTGTTTAGTTTGAGGGTAACTCTATCCAAAGCTTTTTTTTATTTTTTTTTTTTAAACTCTAGGACAGAAAAGATATTTAAACATGTTTAGATATTAACTTCCATTTGATTTTAACACTTCTTATCAGGTATCTAAAATGACAGACTTCACTATGATTCCAATGAACTCATATACTCACAACTCCGCTACAGCAAACTGTTTCTAATTTACCCAGAATCAACCATTTCTCTTGTTCACTTAGCCCTTTTTTGTTCATCTCACTGCTTGCCAATTTGTTCAAATACCTTGAGGAGTATCTTATATTAGAATTAAATTACTGCAGATTTTTCAACAGTTAAAAACCTTCATGCTTACCTTCAACTGAAAAGTTAACTGGCAGTTTAAAACAGTCCTGTGAACACAGCTGCCTGTACACTTTGTGATATTCTCACCGTTCAGTGAGTCATGCCGTCTTTGAAAAGTTCTCCCTTACACTTTGGCTTTCAACAACATCTATTCAGATATGGAACAAAAGCACAGCAAAAACTTCAGTTAAGCCAGGGAACAGGAAAATGCCTCCTGAATTTTAATTAACAGAACACACTAGAAAATGACTGTACTACATTCTCATAGGGCTGCTTCCAAATCAGACCAACAAAATAAAAAAGTTTCAAGCCTCTTTTTTTATTTGAGTACTACCCCTTACTTGGCATCTTAAATAAAACCTTCCTCATTGTTTACCAGTTTTAGTTATTATAATAGACAGTGATAATCGATATTCAACAATCTAGTTCTTGTTTCAAAAGAGCAAAAGCTACTTACAATGCAGTATCCTCCTACAATAAACTACAGATAAAAATTCGAGTATTCAAGTATCCCAACAAGTTGGGAGGTTAGAAAGTCAGAGGTTAGAAATCTATCACGAATATTATCCTCACTGTAGAACTCTTCTTTATCTTTTTCTACTAACTCTAGTTTTCTGGACTGTTCAGATAAACCCTGCACACTTCAATCATGCTGACATTCATACTTACTGAACACCATGATGACTAAACAACATATTTTAAATCCAGCAGGCAGCAGTGACATGCAATGGCCAGCATACATTGGATCCAGTCCTCCTGCTTATTAGGCAACGGAAAAAAAAAAAAAAAAAAAGAATGCTTTTATCTTGAAGATGTTGGCACTTTGACAGCTACAGCAATGACAGGGTCTTTTGTCTAAACTTTAAACACTTGTAACCAAGACACAATTAAATCTTCAGTACTCTGAAGGGCATCACCTTTAAAGTATGCTAGAAAAACTTTAGAACAGCAGTGCTTCTCAATTTGTAAGGACTGTAGATTTTGCTCCTCATAATGTCAGCCAGTACTGAAAGAATATTAAAATGTTACAGTTGTTTTAATAGAATGAAACATGGAAATTAATACAGCATACACAGCACTAGACACAGCTGTAAACTGTGTTAGAAAAGGGGGAAAAAAGAGTCTGTGTAGCCAAGCAGAACTGTCTTAAGTAATTAAGCCCTTCTGTTCCTCTGTTCACCAAAGAAACACTATGCAAATATTTCCATTATTTGTAACTTTTCAAAGACTATGGTTTAATGGAAAATGGGTAATACTTCACATCTTTTTCAATGAATGCTAGGTACTGGTTTGCTGTAACACGAATTACCATAGATATAAAACAGGACCATATTTTATCCCTTTTGACCAATTTAGGGAGATCAACTTATTTTATACACAAAACTGGTGAGATATTCAGGTATTTACTTGATCTAATCTCTTTGAATAAAAGGAATTTATAAAGTCCTGCACCACTGAACAGAGCAGGGCTCAAACCCTAGAAATTTTTGTTCACAATTCCAAGTGTTTCAGCCAGTATTGTACCTGAAAGCTCCCTCTCTCAAGCGTGGCACTACAGTGTTTTCTCTGGTTATGGTGAAATTACTTCTGCCTTCTTTCCTGTGCACTTCTCAGTATCTGCTGTTTTCCTTTTTGCACAGAGGTTCACCACACAATTACCGTATCCTCTGCATTTCGCATCAGTGTCAACAAAAAACACTTAAACTTCACAGTTCAGTTTCTACTGTAAAAATTTTCTTGGGCCCTTATTTTAGGTTCCCTTAATTTCATGTTCCTGATTCCATAAAAAGTCTTGGGTCTTTTGTCTGTATACACAACCACAAGGCAAGATCTGGTAGCCAGAGCCCAAGTCACAGGCCAAGACCTTATAATGCTAGGTAAGGTACGAAGGTGCTGTACAAAGAGATTCCTCCTAATTCTAAAGAGTGCATAGGAAACCTAAACAAAGACTGCAGGAAATATAGCAATGCCAACAGAACATTACAGGCTTCTGAAAAGGATTTACAAATTAAGTGTTTTTATTCTAAGTTAGGCCAAAAGATGTCAAGGGATGACAATCAAATCAAATCGTGAGAGGCTATGAAGAACTACTTACTTCCACCAGTGAAATGACCACTGAACAAGTTCAGACGGCCTGAAGCAGCTATAGCAGATACTAGGTCATTTGTCAGGACTGTGCCATGTCAACATCCCCCACAGTAACCACAAAAGATAAAAAACAGATTGACAATTATAACTGATCTGCCAAGGGATAATATGATAAAAAGGTACATAAACTTGTCATAGTCCCACATTTTTATCAGTAATTAATAAAAAAGCATTCTGTCCTGGACCAGTTTCCCTAGCACTGAACCCAGGCTTATGCCCATGTTCCCAAATCTAAATGCAAAAATATACAGCACCTGAAGCTCTGGTGAAATTTATGTTTATCATGTTGACCAACCCTTCCTTTTTCTGATGAGTTTTTATTAGCTACACTAACTATACATTCTTTCACACAATATTTAATTACACTATTTTAGCTCATTACCTGTATTCTTTGATCAATATTTTCAGCTCTTTTAAAATCAGCTCTTTGAAGTATTTTGTTTCTCTGCAGCTGATTCCTCAATCCTTGTTTCCCAGCTCATGTCATGGGGCATGTACTCAAGCAAGAGCAAAATGTAGGCCCAATACCTTCAAAGGCATGTCTTGCTCCCCTAGTTTAATATAAACTTCTTTGGATTTAGTCCTTCACATGAATCATCATCTGAAGAGTTTAAACAGGTTCGATTAGTATGTACACTATCCATTGCATGCTATTAAAATACAAAATACTTCTAGTTTTATGGATGTCATAAACACATCATGTTAGCATTTTAAAGGACATCCAGATTGAATACTGGTCTTTTCTGCCTAGGCCATCTTCTTGCAGTAAGATTCCTGAGAAGCACAGCCTGGGAAGGCTATTACAAACTACAGGATCTTCAGACAGGAATTTATGCATGTATGCATAAATGATATGCATCATGCACCCCCCTCCTCCAGGAAAAACACTTCTTCACCTGTCATGGTTTTGCAACCAACACTCCTCTGCCTGCACTCCACAGGAATCTTAGTGAAAGAAAATGGTAGTTAAAATGCTTTAAATCAATGTATCTGAAAGTGGAGGCTGTCACTCCCTCAGCACTCTTCTAAAAAGATCACTGACTACGGACACTCATATACATTTCTTCTTCCAATAGCATCACCTCAGTTACTTCAGAGCAAGACACTGCAACCTGTGTGTAATTACTGACAACCAACATTTCTTCTGGTCTAGGAACAGTATAGAACTCTACAAAAGTGTTAAACTATCTGCAATGCACTCCTAGCCCCTTTTTGCCTAAATAATGCTGAGCTAACCACACAAGTAGAAAATAAAAGGTTGCCAAAGACAACTGTTAGTCTAGTTTCAGAATCTAATCACAGACTACTTTCTGCAACAAATAACCATAAAGTAGTTTCCCATAAAAGTATACACTGCTCTGCCCAGCTTCCTCAAACCGTCCCCTGTAACAGTCTTAAGCTGCAGTTCGTATTGAAATTACTGGGATGCTGAGCTCATCAACTCAAAAACTATGCTTTGTGAAACACTATTTGATAAACAAAATCTAAAGAGGGCTTATACTTAAAGTGCATTGCATGAAGAGAACTGGTAAAAATATCAACTGTGGAAATTATAAGCAGTCAGTCAGTAAAATTTTATTTCCTCTAGAGCCACAGCAGTTCCTACACTAATGACATTAAGACAAAAATACTATTTTTTCTGTTAACCAAGTTTATAATGTTCTAGAGCTTATTCTATCATTTTGAAACGGGCTGCTACTGAGATTATAGCAAATCAATAATTTGCATGTGCATACTCTCCCATGTACTCCATTTACCACATCGGACAGACTCCACGTCAGACTTACTCCCAGTGACACACAAGGGCGCTGCCCAGGTGAGACGGCAGCCTGCCTGGCGTTTTGCCTGCTCAGGACTCCTCACTTACAAAAAGACAGAAAAGCTGTCATACAGCATGACTGCAACTCCAGACAGCATCACCAGCAACCAACAGGCTGCGCGCACCGCTTTGCTTTAAGCTTCTTGTGGTAACCACACATAACGCCATCTGTAATGTCTCCTCAACCCCTGCCGCCCTGAAACGCTACTGAAGGAGCTCCTCTCACCCTCCCTTCTGCCAACGGTCCCACCACTCGGCCCCACCAGGAGAGGGGCCTGTGCCTCCCCCGGATGCCCTGTGCCGCCTGTGGTGAGGCGCCAGCGGGGGTGACAAGAGCCCACCCTCCCCGGCGCCGCAGACGCCGTCC
>NW_009233130.1:2500-12651 GCF_000690835.1 Fulmarus glacialis | reverse complement strand
CAGGTTCTGCCCGAGCGCCAGGCTCACCCCAGGGCAGAGTGCCCTGGAACGCGTGGCCAGCACGCCGCACCCAGCCAAGCAGAGGCCAACCCCTTGCAGCATCCTTGCTCCGGGCACGCCAAAGAAAGGAAAAGCTCCGTAATTCTGTACACAGCTGACGCGTGATGAGCGCGGCACCAGGGGAGGACCCAGGCCCGCGGGCGGGGGGACACCTTCCGCGCGACCACAGCTCACGTCCTTCAGACGCAGCATCCTTCAGCTGTTTGCCACGATCGCTTCCAGACCGCGGTCTGCTCACCGCGTTAGCCCCCGTGGTGAGATACAGGGATACACCAGACGGAACTGGGCAGGGAGACAGGATTTTCCACCGCACCAAAGCACAGGCAGTTAACAGGAACTAATTTTCGTAACTAAACCAAACCACCGACCATTTCAGAGGGCAGCAGTGAACGAACACACGTGTGGCGTGTCCTCTACACGAGACCCCCCTCTGAAGGAAGAGGTGACCGCAGCTTCGCCCCCGCCGTGGCCGAGGAGGCTGGCCAAAAGGGCAGGAGGAAGGTCCATCCCGAAGGGTGTGCAATGGGATAGCAGATCCTGACCTGGGGAGAAGGGGGACGCTCCCTGACTCCGAACCCGGTTGCCCGCACGCGGCTGGAGGAAGGACTCATCCCAGGAAGATCCGGTGGCTCTCCAGGCGTATCACCCAACCCACGCCACGCAGCGGCTGGTCCGCAGACGGCTCCAGGGTTACCTCACCTGCTAACAAAAAGATTAAAAAAAATAAAAGTGGGCTTTTATGAACTACTGTTCAAAGAGTTGGAATTTCTTCCTGAGCGCATTAAACCTGGGAGGCGCAGAGCCACCGCGCCGTGGCTTCCACTGTTTTCTCACGTATGGATGGACAGTTACCTCGGAGTCTCACAGCAGCCTGCTCCAAACCAGTACACTGTGGGCTGCAACACAGAGCTCTTACTGGGGAGAAGCGGGTGGGACGTGGTGGCCCTTGCCCCCTCCACACTTCACACAGGAGAAGAGATGTCTGCGTAACGGGGAGAGCAGCAGGACTGCCGAGGCAATGACAGCGTTTGGAATTCATGGACGTCCTACACGCCCTGTTTCCATAAAGTGGCCAAACTCTTCCTCTTCGTTCTGCTGAAGTGTTTTACTTCCTCCTATTCAACTGTTTGCAGAACTGATGGCAGAGCCCATGCACTTCTGTTTTGTGCACAACACAGAATACTGTTTGACAATTTGGGAGGGGGAAGATGATGAAAGCATATAGGCATTTTTTAAGTAACAGCATCAGATTATCTTTATTGTACATTATAACTGTGCGTTGCAACCACGCTGAAGCCCCCATAGCTATTTCTAGTTAAATTAGACACTGTGCAACAACAGAGCTTTCTCCCAGAAGAGGTTTTAAAGATGGGGATTGAACATCTTGGCGTACATCTCGCACGCTTTTTGAGACCTCCTGTCACAAAATAATCTCCCTCCCATAATCTACTTTTGCAGTCAATACTAACCACAACACCTCAAGCAAAAAAGGTTTACATGAAAATCTTGAAAATAGATATGGACTTACTTTTCATAATGTCATGGTAACGAGGAACAATGGAAATCTGCCAGGTTTTATTTTCTTGAGTCTTCTGGGTCTTCACAACCAAGGATGCTGCTGGTGGGGAATGTCACGCGTTCGTGCCAGAGTGGCTGTAGATGACTAGCAGAAAGGCCACTGGTGTGGCCTGAAGGCCCCA
The DNA here is from genome assembly GCF_000690835.1 of Fulmarus glacialis. Classification (NCBI taxonomy): domain Eukaryota; kingdom Metazoa; phylum Chordata; class Aves; order Procellariiformes; family Procellariidae; genus Fulmarus; species Fulmarus glacialis. The sequence goes on along the minus strand of NW_009233130.1, from coordinate 10,891 downwards.
AGCTGTTCCTTCTTTCTGCAACCAACTGCCTCATGTCCTGGGCTGTGTGGAAACGCACGCAGCAGCATTAGACAACAGATCCAGTCCGCATCCTCCTCCTCCTCCTGCTGCTGCCACTCAGCCTTTGATGCAAGTTTGGAGTTATCTCTTTTTTTCCTGCTTTCCTCAGTCACTGGGAGTTTTCGAAACACAGAGATACCACGCTCCCCAAACCTTTACAAAGGTAAAGGAAAATGAGCAAACTTTGGTGATGTAATTAAACGGTGCTTGCTATTTCAAAAATACAAAGGGAGCCCAGCCTTCCTGAAATCAGGCACTTACATTCTCCAAGGCATTAAGCAGAGATTTATCTACAGCCTTGGTATGCAAAGACCTTGCACACAGTCAGCTCAGGTGTTCTCACCTAATGACACAGCCCATATACCGTCTTACGCAAAAGGTGTGATTTCATTAATTAATAAGAAATCCTCCCATCAAAAGAGCTGGCCTGGATGTTTCGATGTGCAATTTAACAGGGCACCGATGGCATTGCATTGCATAAACCTGGTGAAGAAGATAGGGAAAATGTCTCCTCTGCACACGGAGGTCAGCTGGGGACCGTGGCAGGAGGCGAGAGGCACAGCCCGACCCTCCCCCTTGCCAGCCGCACCCCTTCACGAGCAGGTAGAGATGGGGGCCACAGAGGTAAACTCCCCTAAAGTACCGCAATGTCCTCAGCGCCCTTGAAAGGCTTTTAGTTATTTATTAAACTACAATTAAACTATATATTAAACTATAATTAACTATTTAGTTATTTATCGGGGGTCAAAACCCCAAGAGAGACGAAAGCAATCAGGTGAGCTGCCCACGCCACGCTGTCCGGAGATGGCGGGCATTGGGCAGCCACCTCGGAGATTGCCTCCGCGGGCAACCAGAGGCTTCATGTGCTGGACTGCGAGCAGCCGGTGGCTTTCCTTGCTTCCATCGGAGCTCCCCAGCCCCCATCTGCTCTGGCCTTGCCCCCCCAACAGCTCATCCCATTTCAGACTCAGCTTGGTACACCTTCCTGGCAGGGGAGGGTGACAGAAGACCCAAGGAAGCCCACATCATTACAGCTTTATCCCTAATCGTTATTTTCCTGGACAGGCCTTGGGAAGACCTAAATTGGAGCTGGAAAAGTGTAAGATGGGGAATGTCTTGTGAAAATTGCTAAAGAAAGTAAAGCCATGAGAAGCAAGAACTCGAATGCAAATTAAGGCACTAATGGTGAAATGCAACAGATCTCTCCCGGGAAGCAAAGCCCTTTGGTCTGTTGAAAAGAGGCAGAAGGGCGGACACCAAACCTTTCCATGCTCCACAGCCAACACGCTCAATCAGACAAGCTTGGCCTTCACTCCCCTTCAGACCTCGCCCTCCCTGTTAAGCCGCTAACAAGCACCATTTATGATGGTTCTTTCTGGGATGGGGTTGCCTCTATCTTGGGAAATTAGATTGAGCTTATTCCTCAAACGCCACAAATTGGGCAATAACTTTCAGTCACTACCCACGAACTAGACTTGAGTCAGCCAACTAGAACCGAAAGGTCCTCCAAAACCTATTACCAGCCTCCTGAAATATCCAGTCTCTAAGCGGACTTAGCACATGAGACACAGGAGTGCCAATATTTATTAGGTGCTCACGCTGTTTTCCCGATCAATTTTAGCCATGACCCGAGACGTGGTGTGCAGCAATGCAAAGCACAAGCGGCCAGAACACCACCATCTGCACCGAGGTTTATTTGCTGAAATGTGGTCCCATATTGCGGATTTTCAGCTCACATAACTTGCTTCATGTCCATCATCTCCAGCGGCATTGCAGCAAGTCCCCAGGAGGGATCTCCCCCCAACACACTCGGTCTCTGGTCCTGGCTTGTGCAGATGTGACCATGGGCATTTCTCAGCCCAGATTAGATGTCCTCCTCATGTGCAGATGTGACCATGGGCATTTCTCAGTCCAGATTAGATGTCCCCCTCGAACCTAATTTTAAAAGGATTTATTACGAAATACAGACCACATATGGCATGGATTCCACAAGAAATCTAACCGCCCACAAGAGAACAGGAGCCCTCGACCATTATGGCATGAGAGGCTGAGCAATAGTGAGTGAAAACCAGGCAGGTTGGACCCTGTTGCTTTGCCTTCGTGCAGCCATGACCAAGAGGAGGGACATCTTATGAATTCATCATTTTTCTTCAATTTTTTTTTTTTTTTTCCCCTGTCATTCCATGATTAGAGAGAGGGTACAGCTATAATTTAGCCCTTTGGTAGAATTTACTTCAGTGATTAAAATAACTGCATAGAATTAGCGCAATTCTAATGTTATTTTTTATCCTGAGTGGCAGAAAATCATTGCTCCTGGGATAATTCTTAACCTAACAGAATGACCTCTATGAAATACATCCAAAAGTTTTATGATTTTCCCCTTCATGCTAATTTAATGTAGTCCAATTGTTTAATCTTAAAACGAACACATTCCAAATAAAGTAATACAGTTTACAACAAGACACTGTAGGAAATAATTAGGTTGCAAGTTCTGGAGGCTTTAATACGGTTGAAATTATATAACTATCTTTGCATTCCCTGTATGGTCCTATTAAATGCAGTAGGCATTGATGTCGCTAGCTGTCAGGAAGCAAAATGAAAAATAGTTTTAATAGCTGCTCTTTGACCTGTTTTATATTTTATGTCAATTATAACAGCACACAACCATGCATAATTATGAAGCATAGATGCATTAAAATGTACACATAATTTGTGTTCTTATGGCAACCATTGCATTAGGACCTAGAAAACAAACTGACGACTTCCTATTGTTAAGTCGTCTTAATATCAAATATGTCAGAGTTTTGTCTGTCTACTTGCTTTGTGTAATTTAAAAAAAATATTCTGAGAGACAAACAAAAATCAGCACGTAAGCGTACATCTGCCATCTGTACGGAGTCTCAAACTAGAGGGAACAGCATTCACCACAACTGCTGAATTAACACAGCCAGGCATGCAAACATTCAGGCCCAAGTTTTTAAATGATCTGCTTCGTGCACGGTAGAAGTTACTTGCTGGTCCACAGAAGACCCACAACAGTGCTTTGGCTTCATTTGGGTCTTAAACAGGAGCAACTGTTTCTCTGGTTTCAAATGGGGACAGTCATCCTAACTTCTGAAGCAAGTTGATAAAGATGAAAACATCACCTAGGACCTAAAAAAATGTAACATGCTAAACCAAAATTGCACAGGTAAGTGTCTGAGTTTAAAGGAGACTATTTAAAAAACAGTCCTCAGATCTTGTTCCCAACACAGAAAATACTTGTATGTAAAGCAGAAAATGTAGACGTGTTCATGCTACAAAAAAATATCATCGTAAAGCCTTCCCACAGAGATGCTCTGAAGAGAAGGAATCTGCATCTTCTGCAGCATGTTCCAGGATGCCACCAGTAACTGCAACACAAGCAAGTATTTTCACATCCTTTGAGGCACTATTAGTGAAGATGAGGAGATCACGGATTTATTCCTCTGCTTCAAGAGGCATCTGAACCACCTCGGGGAACGCGCTTCCTACCTGAAGCGCTTCCTTCCGCACCGCAGTCCGCATCATTGCCGTGACTGCCTCCCCTGCCCCGGGACTGGGATGAAGCTCGCACTTTGACTACAGATCTTATGGATGCTTCCAAACGCTCCCATTTCCAGTGCTGGCATGCACCATCCCCTATCATAAAGGCAAGTTCATGGAGTGTTTTTAAAAAAAACGAAACCTGTGAAATCCGGAAAATTCATCCTCTGCAAACCAAGACATGCCGTATTTTAACTGGGATCTTTCTTATTGAAGTCATCTGCTTGTCTCACCATCTGCAGCAGGTTGCAGGGACAGGGCACTGTGACGGGGGTCAAGTATGGGAAAGTCCCCTCACGCACTCTGGGTTTGCAGGAAGCCCAGCTGAAGAACAGAGGAATACAAAACATGTCCATAAGCGCATACAAACATCCGCCTTGCAGCTGGCCCTCTTAGATGTCAGGGTCCTGCCTGGGAAGACCCATGCACATGGCCTCACCGCTTTATCGGCGTGAATTCAGCATCCGAGGAGGAGGATTTAAAGAAACCACCAGAAACCCCACGCATGCTGCAGACCTTCCCCGGACACAGATCGATGAGCCCGCGCACGTAGAGAAGAGCTGGCACACAGCGCAGCGTTTACTTAGCACATTTAAGCTCAAACTGCAGTCCCGTTATTTGAAGAAAAGTTGGCAGATCAAACACCTTATACATCGATTCTTTAATAACGTATCCTTGTGCTCCGCATAACAAATCCGTGCCTTTCTGAAAGGGTGTGTGGAATTTCATGGAAAATCGTGTCTCGCACAGAGTCCCTGAGGGCAATTTTTTGGGGTGTCTATAGGTATCTTCCCATTTTAATCTATTTTAGAATACTAGTTACAGAACCCCAGTGGTTTCATTCATACTAAAAATATACCTGCAAGATACAACTATTACATTTTGCTTAACATTCAAGACAGGTCAGCTATGTTTAACATCACTTCCCAGCAGGAGGAAGGCGTGCTTCCTAGGAAGGGGGATAAGAGAAGGGCAGCAGCCTAAGTTCTCTGCAGAGCTGCCGCTCTGCAGGCAGCCGGCAGGACCGGGAGAGCACCGTGGCACGAGCAATCCCTCCCGGCCCGGAGGGACACCAAAGCTCGTGTCTCAACACACGGGCGGTCTCTCAGCGTGGTTCCCGTGTGTCTCGGGGGCTGACGCGGCAGGGTTACCCACCCTGTGCGGTGCTCTGCGATCAGCCGTGGGGCTGCAACGCAGTTTAGAGCCAATCGTTTTTTCTGAGAACGCGTTAGCCTTTTGAATTACAGCTTAGCTCAGATCTCACAAAAGCCCGGGTCCTCCTGCCCCAGCACAAAGGATCCCTCGGCTGAAGGTCTGCCGAAAGAGCGCGCTTGTGCGGGCACGTAGGCTGCGGGCAGGGCAGAGGAGGGAATGCTGCATCACACAGCTCTGCTAAAAGCCAAGACTTCAGTCAAAGCAGAACTGAGACAAACACCGGTGCGCCAAGATTTTGCTCGAGTTGCGTAATCTTTATCCAGCACGCTTGTGGCTGACTGCTGGTTGGAGCAGCTCCCCTAACTCGAGTTCAACTCCATGCGGTGCAAGGGATTCATTCCTACCACAGCTGGCCTTTTCCCTGGAACAGCGAGCGGTGTACCTAAAACCAAAATACTTCCCTTCATGAGTACACCAAGAATCAAGGGATGACAAAACTGTTAGAGGGAAATGTGTTACGTGACCTGCTCAGGGGTTTTTCCCCACCCCAAAACAGGCACACTTAAATTATAAAGGCAGAATACAGCGTCCTCCACTGCCTGACCAAAGCCCCCCCCAGACCTCCTCCCACAAAGCCAAGTGCAAATATTCCCAACAGCTTACTCGGGGGGTGCTGCCACGTCCACGGCTCCCGAAGCCATCCTTCTGGAGACAGACCGTGTACGAAGACCAAGCGACAAGCACAGCTCTCCGCAGAACAGATTCCTTCTCTCTTCTTACCCAAGCACACTTCGGAGCAAAGCCACAGACTCAACGGGCCATTTCCAAACAACACGTATCTGTAAAAAAAATCACTTCCCTAGCAATACTCTGCTGGTTGAGCACAGCATTGTCCTGATAGCATTCATTCCGGCTCACTGATTTCTCTAATGGTATTTCTTTACAACTGTATGTATTTCAGAGCCTGGCAGAAGTTTTACTTGGTAGAATTTCAACCGTAGAACATGACCTGCAATCTGGTTTCCACTTGCCTATGTATTTTCTTCATCATAAAGCTGGTTAATATAGTATCTTGGACAACTACAACCTGCAAACTCATTGTATTCCGTCCCTGGTTGTTGCTCAGCCACGTGCATGGGCTGAGGCCGTTTAGACATGCGGTATTGCTACAGGATACAGAGCCTGCGCTCCATCCCACAAGCTGCAGGAGGATCCATGACATTCACCCTCAGCAGCCACAAGTGTATTTTCCCCAGGTCTTTGTATGGGCCTCCTGGCTCTTTCAAGTAACCTCGTGTTGCAAAATGCCATCTTCAACACAAGGAACTCACCCCTAACAATTCCCAGACATGAGCCAGCTTTCAGAAGGGCAGCTTAGGGCTTGGGGGTTTTGTTTAGGTTTTTTTAATAAGAAGGAAAAGAAACTGATTTCTCTTAACTGATTAAGGATTTCCCTTAGATTTGCTCTGGTTTACGCTCAAATACAACTAAGCAATTTAAAAAATAAAAATAAAACTGAACTCTCTAGGCAGTCACCGACACATACGAACCACCACTACAGACACATACCACTTAGCTTTAACTCTGCGTACGGATGATACCGTCATCTGTGTTTTCTACCTCTCCTACCTGGATCCCTGAACTGAAAATAAAAGCAGCACCCTAAGCACGGGGATGGTACTGGACTCACACTTACAATAACTAGATTCCTAACAGAACCACGGCAGGCGATGTGGCCACGCTCGCTTTTCTCCCGTTAGGCACAAAGCTGGAGAGACAACACTGACACAGAGCCCCTCTACCAGACTTCATCCAGGCGACCCAAAGGAATTGCTAAAACCTTTTTTTTGCTTAGATAACATTTTAAAAGCGGGTATCCTGCTCTGTTTCACACAGTTTAGGAAGTTTAAGAATATTACATATAGGAAAGAGGGGAACAAGGGAAACAGGCCAGCGACTGTAGTTAGTAATTAACACTCATAGGGAATGAACTTGAAGATTTCTACAATGCTCTAAAATAAACCTAGAAGAAAACTTCTCAGTGCTATTTAATTTACACTGCATATACAGCTAGTAAAGAGTTTAAAGTTGCACTTCTCTTTCTTCAATTACTTTTCAAGTTGATTCTGAAGATTTGCACAAAATTGAGGTCCTGCCTGAAATAGGAAAACTGAAAAATAGTTTCCTTGTCCCCACTCTCTGAAGTGAATAGTTGTTCCGATACTTACATACAATTTGTTACTCTTGATCTTAAAATCATCTGTTACCTTGGCACTAGGCTTTACCACGATCCAGAGGTGAATTTGGATAATGCTGTAGGTAGGCAGGAATTGGGCGAGCACTTGCAGAAGTTTTACCCCTCAGGGGCTGGCGCAAGGAAAAGCGCACCCCCCACCCCTCGCTTCTGGTCGAGAGGCGAGAGGAAACGGCAGCAGTACCAGGCAGAAGTACCTGGGCACATAACTGACATTAATGCTGATTTTATCTATTTTTGCTATGAACAGTGTTGCTCAGCACTTAGTTTACTAAGCGATAAAAGCGAACTCAGAGTAAAAACCTCCAGGGAACGGGAGATCATCAGATCCCCAGAAAGCAAGCGTTTTACTCACTTTCCTCATCTTACGACCAGCTCCTTGCATAAAAACCTGGCAGAGACTGAAGAAGTAAGTGAGGAGCTTCAGTGAGTCACCAAGGCAGCTGCTGTCAAGGGTTCTGCAGGAATTCAGAGTTCGTTGCTGCAGTGGAGGAAGAACTTCCCTGGGTTATTTACTTGATGCAATACCTTTGCTCTGTTGGAAGCTTTGATTTCAGCTCTCCCCACCCCACACTGTTAAATTGTCACACAGGCTTGTAAACAGGAGGCTCCGACGGTTCCCTCGGAGTGGTTTGAGCAAACTAACATCATAACAAGAGTGTTTATGGAAAAATGCTTAAGCACTGAAGCAGAAAGGGCTTAGCACTGATCAGACCTCTCTTCCACCTTTATTCTTCACTATCCACATTGAAATGCAAATATCAGCGCAGGGTTTCCACCAGCGTGCCACTCACAAATTGAAAAGCAGTTTTTATCTATGCAAATGTAAGCATGGTAATTGAAGTTAATCAATCAATGCTAGCTTTCACTAAAACCTTGAACATGATTGAATAAAGTAATTATCATTCAGCAGAAAATGATGAAGTTGTAGACAGCATGAACCTTATTAAAGGAGGATTTTGAGTCACAATGGCTTAATTTAGCTAACAGCCCAGCCTTAGCCCAAGCAACACACTACCCTCACTGTCTGGAATTGTTTTAGGGGCTGGGGGGGGGGGGGAAAAGGGGGGGCTTTTTTTTTTTTTTTTTTTTTTTTTCATTTTTACAGTGTTGGATTAGTAAAAGGTACTTGTTACACTACAAAGGATAAGCCATAATTAACATCCTTCTTTACTCTAAATAGATCAATGAACAAAGATTGCTATGACATAGTAAAGGTGTCCAACAGAAACAATAGGTGATTAAAACTATTATTATGCTTTAAAATAAAAATGAGATAATGGAACAACTTCAATGTATGTTGTGAATCAATCGTTTGTAAGTGCATAGGTAACAGATCAAGATTAGAGATTACTGAG
>NW_009233129.1:2124-28291 GCF_000690835.1 Fulmarus glacialis | reverse complement strand
AGAAAATTAACGCTACCCCAGCCAAAACCCGCACATATTCCCACTTCTGGGGAGTACAAAAAGAAGGTGAGTGTGCCCCATTTTTCTGCAAAAGACCTTAAAATCATGACAAGAAACTTAAATCTAATTTATTGTTGACCTCAGAGCCAAAGCTTTTGTCCTCCTCTTTGTTCCCAAGATGGCTTGCAAAACCAACAAAACCAACAAAAAATCAAATGAGTAGCAGTCACTCCCAGTTAGAACATCCTGAAATAGTTCTGCCTGGAGACCACAAGCTAATGGACTGCTATGGCCCCCCGGTGGGACCAAAAGCACTGATTCTGGTCCACCATCACAGGGAGGGAAAAGTAATCTCTGATAGCTGTGCTTTCTGGAATATGAGCAGTGGTAAGGAAATAAGAGCCTGTGAAACCAAGACACACAAAATATCCTGTGACTTAGTGTCTGAGTTTATATAATAACACTTGTAAACTTGGTGGATTTCTAAGGACACCGGAAAAGCGTACTGGAGTTGCAGCCTCAGTGTAGCTAGAATCTTATTTTTGTGGGCAAAGCACCATTGGAGGCGTCTCCGGCAATAATCAGTGGCCACGTCGCAATGTAGATTTCCAGATTTTCTTCCTGTTACTAGATTCAAACAGCAATCACATGACTACATTTAAGATCCTTACTAGTCAATGCCTGAAAATGCATTTTTACGCTTTTAACCCCATTAACCTTATTTGATGATGACAATTTCACCTGTTGAAACTATGTAGCACTGCACTTGTACTCTAGAAAAACTCATCCCTAAAATCTTGTCCAAAAGTGTGAATTTTCTTGAACACAAAACCCCAAGGTCAGGTGATTTTATAGTCCTGTGCACAGCTTTTCTTTCTGTGTCCACATGCAAATATTAATTCTCTACAAAAATTGGTTACTTCTGGTCATGAATATTCTCATGTTAAAGAGGAAGAGTGCTAGAAACATAAAGGATGAAGTGGAGGTACACAAGCTCTTCCCTCTGCTCATGACAGGCAAAAGATGTGGCTGTGCTGCTGCCATGGCGGCACACAGCTCAGAAGCGTCAACAGGAGCGGTTCTAGAGTCTCCCCGCATCACCACCTCTCTGCCTGCCACAGCTGCTCGGCAGAGCAGACAAGCCGGGCTGCCGCTCGCTCAGCTGAAGACTCCTACCTGAAGAAAGACGTGAATCCCTGCTACAGGGGAATGTTACCTGCTGCAGCTAGCAAAAAGGTGCTCCTGACCTAGCATCCTGCTGAGAAGGAGGTCCTCTACAGCGCTGCTTCTCAGATAGTTAGACCTTTCTGTCCGCTACACCATCACTTACACGCTTTCTGGGTATAGACTGAGAACTGGTGAAAAAGCAATAAATGACGTAAGTTACATTTTTTTCTTCAGAGCCCGTTAACACAGTCAGATATAAGACTACTCTAAATAACTGCTGTACACATCCTTCGTAAGGAAATGGGAAGCCTTTAAGTATTTTTGAATACTGCAGTGATAATCAACATTTTGGGTGTGATTTTATCTACAATATAAAAATAACAGTGCTGGCTGGTAACATCATTCTGTTAAACGTCCAATTGTTCATGGCATTGCTGCATTTAATTTTACTAATTTAAATATTAACAATGTTGTAAGTTGCTAGTTTGGTAAAGTAACACCCCTAAAATCCCCAAAACATATTGTACCAGCAACTATTGTATATAATACTCTGAGGTTACTAAATAACTAGTGAGATTCTAAAAGTATGCTTCACAAGACAGTTTAGATTACCAAAGAAAATCCACTGAACAATTTAATAAAGAAGAGAACCCTCCCACATGAACTTCATTTTTAAAAACTTCAGTTAGATATAGTTAGTCCTTCATAGGTAGCCAACATAAAAACATAAGTAGAATTATGCAGAAAATCAGAAGCTCCAGAAAAAACAAAGTATTTTCTGCTCCTACAAGTTACTTTATACACTATTTTGAGTAAGCATTTAATCTTAAGCATATGGAGAGAATATTTTATGGTAAGTACTACATATTTTAAAAAATTATAGGGCTTTGGAAAAGCTGGTCTCCCAATTAATTTTTTTTTTTAATCAAATTTATGAAAGTTGGCTGAGAAATACAAATGCAATCAGGATGTTACACAAAATAGCCATTTTCATTATTTCAATTATTCAATCAATCCACTACAACCAAAATCAGAAGACATGTATTTTTACTTTTGATATCAGGAGATACAGATATTTTAAATTTGAAAAAAAAGGATGAGCTTGCCATAAGCTACAAACCGTTTCTATGAACTGTAGCTTCCACCCTGCCTCCTCGTGCACTGAAATGTGACGATTCACAGGCAACAAACATTGTGACTTGCCTCGGTTGGTTTGTCAGGGCATAGGATGACCTTAACGCAAGACCTTCATCTCTGGAATTTATACTTTTTGTTTGCAGATGGGCAAGCGTCCTCACGTCTGTTGACCTTCTGTGCACATTGAAAAATCTGTCAGTTCACTTGAGTTTTTCCCAGTCAGATGTAGTTATGGAACAAAAATGTAACCTTGCAAAACATTAAGAGTTGCTTAAAAAGATGTCCTGTCCTTTCCCAACCCTCTTCTCTCCACATAGTCCTTAAAATATGCTGCTTCCTGACCCCAACAGATACCTGATGAATGCTTATTCCGTTCTCAGCCCATCCAGGCTCTTACAGCCAACAGCTCTTACAGGTGAATTTCTTATGTTTGATGAACTTGATTCTGGATCATCACAAAATAGATTAGCTAACCCCCCTGTGTGACATTTGCAAGGTGCCTTCAATAAACCGCCATTCTTAGGATGTTCCCAACCTTAGACTTATGGTACTGAGTATCCTAAGCAAGTGCCAGAAGCAAAGAACTCTGTGAACATTAGCGACTGCTACTACTGGAAAGGAAAAAAAACCCAAGTTAATGGTAATAAGGGCTAATACTCTATTATTCAACCTCTAAAATAAAAATCTAGAACAGATACCAAGTATTAAGAGGCATGGGACTGCCTCTCTGCATACACAACTGTTAGTAAAGATAGAAACCAAAAAGGCCTCGACATCTCCTTTGCTATCATCACTTGTCTCTGCACTTCTTGTCACAAGTCAGAAAGCAATCCGCTCCCCCTGCTTCAATATAGTCTGTTACTATAAAAAGGTGTCTCAGATGTACATGGCAAGGAGCAGCTGAGCTCCAGAGCAGAAACTGCAAGCAAAAAAAAGCAGCTGGGAAGTGCCCACAAGCAGCATTGGTTGCCCAAGGTAACTACTTAGGAGTGGAACAGGAGGTAGCTTGCTTCCATCCTCCTGTGCTTACAGCTTCTCCAAATTATATATGGAAGAGGTAAAAATAACAAGAAAAACAGCAACTGAAGTTTCTGCTACCTTTCAGTCAATGTGAGTTCATGTTCTTTACTTCACCTCCAGCATTTGGCCTGGCGATCAGCGGAAGAGCCAACCTGCTCTGCAGAAAGACACTCCGCAAGAGAGTAAGAAAAGTTACCCAACAAATACCAATTTCAAGTCAGTGTATGAATCTCAATCCAGCCACAACATGTGGAAGCACAACAAGCGTTACTCTCAGTCTAACTGCTCAGGGGGAAAGTACTACTTCTCCAGGAACGCTCCCCATCCTAGGATGGTTTGTCACATACAAGGTAAGAGTTGTTGAGGGACCACATAGATAGCCTCAACAACTGCTCTGGCAAGCACGAAGAGAAGTGCAAGTGTAACATGTTTTTTTTTCCAAAAGTACCCACTGTTCCCGTTTCCTGTTTCTGTCTAATAGAAGCATTTCATCAAAGAAAGCTGTTGCCTTCATTTCAATCCACTAAGCATCTTTACCTGTCCTCAGCAATGAATAATCTCAGGTTGGTAACATAAAGGTTAGCAGCACTAAATTCTTTACAAGGTACAACTAAAACTATTTTACCAAGACAACTGTCTGGGATTTCTTTTAAGCTAATAATTTCTTTCAAGCTAAAATAATTTCTTCCTCTTTCCTTCTGTGCTCACAAATGTACTGTAAGTGCCAGAGATAGGTTGTCACAATCTTTTTCTCTATTTCACTCTCACCTAAATAATTCTTGTACCTTTCCAGGAGCAACATATTATACAATGCAGCATTTAATAAGAGTAACCTGGTGCTCTAAAAACACTGTGCTGCTCTGCTGTGTGCTAGATCTAGCTGTGATTACTCTGCCTACACTTGAAAGGAATACAGTCAAAATCAGTGTGCCATCCGCATCAGCAGAAGAAATAATACTTCTAGGGATAGGTTTCTGTTTCAGAAGCTGACCCTGTATGTTTGCACAAAGACATCTTTCTGGCAGCAGCTGAAAGACAATTGCTGATACATGGCCAGATTTACTGCAGAAGGCACAGAAGGGTCATGAAGGGAAAAAAAAAATCTGCCAAGTTCTTTGGGGACTGTTAGAATAAGTAGGTATTGCATCAGGATAGGTATTGGTAGTTGATGAGTCTGTGATACAACTTTTGTAATAAGGGATGAAGGGTTCTGAATAAAACTGAATTTCTTGCATCTCAGAAGGGATGCCTTTGAAGAAACAAAGCAAGACTCCTCCTTTCAGATTGACCACCCAGTTATAATGTACACAGTTCTGCATGTCTGTGTGAGCATATATACATATATATATGTATACATATAAAATCTACCTAAAGTAAAAATATAGAACACATAAAAAACAAAGTATGTATTTGTGTGTGTATCTCTCTCTTTTTCTAGAACCTGGTAAAAACCACAAGTTGACCACAGCCAGCAAAGACCAAAGTCTTACATGGCTCAGCCAGATTAATTTGGTGGATATCTTTGTACTCTCGGCAGAATAATGTTGAGCTGTAATTACTTTCTGCCTAATATTTTTCTTATGTCAGATACTAAACAGAATCAAGGTTCTGAAAATCCTCATCAACTACTTAATAGCACCGCTTCTTTGCCATGTTAAATCCAGTTTGACTTATGTTAATGATAAAAATAGCAGCTGTTTATAAAATTCCTTTTACCCCAGCTAAGAAAGGAGGATTCTAGTTCTTCATTAAATGCTGCGACTCTCATTGAAAACCACAAGCTTTTTAAAAAAGGCAGAAGAATGATACTTCTCTCCTGATTGGCATTGCTAAATGAGTGTGCTTCACCCTACCTGGCCATTCTTCAGATTTTATCTGGAACATCATCACTGTTCAGGGAGTGATTGATCACACCGTCCTCTGCAACAGACTGCTTACAGCCCTCTGCCATCAATTCAAATATGACAAGTTTATTCACTGTTTACACACCATTCCATAAGCCCTGTATTATTACATATAAATTTCAGGTTTGATACCTCTGTTTTCCATTCTTCCAGCACAGACTCTCCTTGGAGATCACCTGCAAAGTTAACTGCGCATGTTTATTGTAGTAAAGACTGTATCCTTTGGTTTTTTCGCACAGGATTAAACAACGCTCCAGTCTGTGTTGTAAGAAGCAGCTTTTCAAGAGAACACCCATCTGCTGGCAACACAGTCATCCCCAAGCAAGTTGATCAAGAATATGTGCTAACTGGGAATGCCACAAGCAACACACCTGCCAATTGCTACCTTCCAAAGCTCAAGGGTTTCATGCAAAGGGAATTAGGTACTTCACAGTCCGTGACACGTGAGTAGAGGCACCAAACTGCCATATTATACAGCAGCAGAAGAGGAACCTGAGCTATTAAAGGTGCAACTGCGTCTCAGCCAGGGCACTGTGTCATCACAGCTCAGGTCCAGGTAAAGAGAACATAGGGCAATGAATGCACATTTGAAAGGCAAGTATTTCTTCCCTTCTAGGTGTGTTATTCACCACATCTTACAAGATTTCTCCTCGCTAATTACTCTTGCATCTTTATAGCTTTTAGAGATTATATGTTCACTAGACATCTAATAATTTCACAATCATCAGCAATTACTCCATCCGTAAGGAACATTCTGCAGTAGTGGTTACACAGCACTGTAAGCATGCATCTATGAAATACACTTTCCAGAATTTTCTTCAGATTTCTCAGACATCTCAGCAAATAATTGCATTAATGTACTATGTGAAGTAGTAAAAGCAAACAAAAAAAGGAAAGAAATACATCCCCTTAGAGATATCTAAAATATGGCTTGTGCATTTTTGTAATCAAAAATGCCCCCTTGCCCCGATATAACATAAGGTGTATCTTATGGCCTTTATTCTTCAACTTGAGAAAACATTCTGCCTGTTGATTTCCAGAAGGACACGCAAATGTTTCTGAAAGGATTCAAAATAACCCTACTTCATCTGAAAAGGTAAGGGAAAAAAAGACACAGCTCTCTATTTCGGCACTCTCTCTCTCATTTCTCAACACTGTAACTGCAGTCTCAGACTGCTAAGGAGGACACTGCGGAACTAAAAAGAGGGACGTGAGGATCCCATGTGTAGAACATGAGAGCTTGGAAGGGAGATGGTGTCAAGTAGGGTGATAACTAAGCTATAACTGTATCACTTTCAGCTCTGTAATGTCACTGTGCTCTGCTAGCAAGAAAAATGGTCAAATCAAATGAAGATGGGAATAAAATTAATTTTGCCTCAAACTGCTGGGGAAAAAATGTCATACTATACAACAAACAAGCACAGGAAAAAGCCTCCTCCCCTCACAACACAAAGATTCTTTAGATTACTTACTGCCAACAGTTTTATTTTTGCTGACACTGTTTTGTAGAAGCAGCATGCTGGGGTTTAGATCCAACTTTGCAGCTGTGTTCATAAATTCCAGTAAAAGATTCTTTCTGCAATAACTCTTTAGTCTCAAGCTGCAGGCTATCTAATACTCGTCTCCTCTATTGTGACTGTACGAGAGGTGAGGACTAAGTGATTATTCCATTACAAACAGTACCACAAGGAGGATTGCACACTCCTGAATGGGAATGCAAGTGTTGCTTGGGAATGCAGGGGTACTGGATAGCAGAGGGCACTACGAAGACGTTTTGCAGTAAAGGTGCTAAAAATAAGTACTCACTTTTCTCCTAAGTTTTCTATTTTAACTGGGGTGTGGGGGTCTGTCTAAATGTTGCTGTTTGGTTCCTGAACTGGCTATAGTAAAGACCATGCTTTATTTTTACTGCTCACTTATACATGCAGAACACAGTTCTTCAAACTGTATTTACTGTGGTTTGGCTGCAAAATAACTACGTAGTGGACAGCTACTGCTATATAGCCACACTCAGTAAACTACTGTTTCTTAATAGCTGTTAACTCCTTTTGCTTTTCCTCTGCACTTACAAACAGAACCTTCTGCCAATCACATTTTGATTTCTGGGCCTCTAATAGACTGGTGAAGCCTGCACATAGAGAAATGAAGAGTAGTGGCTCAGCAGCACACTACAAACCCATGACAGAAAAGCAAACAGACCACAGAGGTCCAGATTTAATCCCTTCCTCACCTGGTTTCCATCAGTAGTTCACTTTCATTCTCATCCAGTGTTACGCATTATGCCATGGATATCTGTTATTCTTCTCAGTGACTGTATATTAGAAGCTGTAACAATTAACCTATGCAATTAACCTACAGGTGGTCATATTCAACTGAATAACAGTTTTAGATGTGTTTTCTGCTGCACACTCTTGCTGGGGACTAGTGTTAGCCATGTACTTCAAATTGCCTTTAATTGCTGCTTAAATGGAGTCAAGCCTTTACATATTGTTTTCTATTTTGGAAAAGCTTTTGAAAAAACAATTCCAAGCCTCTGCACAACCTGCAAACAGACAGGAAATCCACGTTTCGCCTCTCACCCAGCCTTCCTCTCCATTCGTCAACTTGCATTACTGTCCTTGCATCCAGGAGAATGTAAATTCTGACCTGAGCTATCTGGATCAGGAAATAAAGGTAAGACATGAGTGCTACAGTATATGGCTTCCTATGATGTTACACATTTTTATTTCTCTTGAGGACGGTGTGGGACTTTATTGGTCAGATTTCCCTCCCCCCGCCGCCCCAGTGTGGAGTCTACTGACTTTTGTATTTAGCATTTACTCTTGAGTTGCATTCACCTAACTGGAAGTTGCTATTGGCAGTCACTGGGGGAGCAATGCAGCTGGCACACGGGCTGAGACTTGTTCTCTGAAAGCAGCCTGCAAATATTACATGTCACACGCAAGGGGCTTTATATGGAGTAAACACTGCCTGGGATTTCCTTTCTGTGTCTCTGAAGTGCTGTGTATACGGTACTTGCTCAACATCACCTTTTGCAGACTGGTGTCCTTAGCTCACACAATGGCAAAACTGATGGGACATCTTAGGCTAGGCAATTTGCACAGCTGTAAAACTGCATGCTCACACAGCTAGAGCTAAACTAAAACACATATAAAAACTGTCATGAATCAGCTTCTCTTCCTTCATGGTAACTATCCTGTATATCTTCCAGGTGCTGGAAAAACTCAGCAAAATTTTGCAGACAGATTCGCTTACCGAGATCCAAAAATGGTTCACAAGGGCAAGTAACAAAGGTAACAAACATATGCATCTGCACCCCTTTCTGAAAAGCACGCGCTCTTGTACATTCGCATAAACCCCTGAAATTCTCATAGACCTGAACTGAGTGGGGTTGCTGAGGTGGAAGGAATAGGACCCAGTGAAGTGTCCTTGGCCCAGCTGTGGCTGTGCTGAGCAGTAAGGTGATAGTACACAGAAGTTAGTCACTCAGACCTCAGCGCGCTCAGGTTTGGTGCAGGGTGGGAAAACGTGCTCTCTCAGAGGGGCTCTGGGCTGCTGTGGGCTGGGGGAAGGCAGAAAGCAAATGACACGTGTCTCTTGTGTCCTTAAGCCCTTTGAAAATGAGGTAAGGGGACTCGTGAATTCACTCCTAAACATCCAGATCAGCAAGTGGGAACTTTAATAAAATTTCTGCTACCTTCACATTTCAGAGAAAGACTTCGTGTCCAGTCTGATCTATTCAGAACCGACTGACAAAGGCGTGCTGAATTCTAAGGAAGGTGCAGCAGAGAACATGAATAGCCTGAGTCTGCCAAAGCCTCTCCCTCCTCTTCAGAGAGGTCCAGAAGGGGAAATGAATCAGTCCAGGTAAAATCTGCAGTGAGGTTGCTAGGATTAGGGATAAGCTAAACCTCATAACCAGAAATTTTTGTTTTCTCCTCCGGTGAAAAATGCAAATTTGTGATTGAAGTTTATCATGCACAGCCTTAATCAAAAATGCTCCTAACTACAAACAACCCCATACTCTTTGATACAAATTTAGTTATTACAGGAACATCACAAAGTTTTAGGAGCACTTGAAACCCCTTTGAGAAAAACCTCCTGTATACTGCAGTGCACAGTTATACAGTTGTAAAGTTAGACATTCTTTCTTTTTCACTCAGGTCTTTGGCTAAAGAATCAGTGGCAAGTCGAAACATGAAACAGGGTAAGTAATGGAAATTATAAGCGTTAAGACACTATATGTCTAGGATGCTAGTCACCAAACAGCACAGGGACTGTGAATATTCGGAAGCTCTAACTTTTGTCTTTGCAGCAGGACCCAAATTAGAATCATAGAATCACAGAATTCAGTGACAATATGAGAAATGACATTTAATTTTTACGTTCTCTCAGAGCTAGATACCCAAGACCCTCTATTCTTGCGGCCACTCAATTGGTTTCTCTTGATACGACACTCATGTAAATCTTCTCCTAACTGGTACAACTCAGAAATACAGCAAGGTGAGGGACGTGTACAACTGCATCTGCCTCTTGCTAGAAAGAACATAGCAGCAAGAGGTACTGATTTCACCTCTTCACTAAAATCTGCTCCTGTAAGTTATACATCAGCTGAAACTCCTGCCAACGAACTTTGGGATTTGCCCTCATCTAACATATCTCCCTCACTCTTTGCAGGCTAAATCAGGCTTTCTCAGACTTTTTCAGCTACCAAAGCCCACTTTTGCATCTTCTACCCAGTCAGGGCAAGCCAACAATACTGGCACTCCCAAGAAACACCACTATCACCTCTTTGTGTGCTTTCTGAAGCATACAGAGGCAACAAAAGTCAGTCCCAGAGTATGTTATCATTTTAACAAAGCAATTCATGCCAGCTCTAATGCTACCACCATTTACTATTTTGTGTAACTCTACTGGAGGAGTGGGTAAAGAGTAATCTTATATAAAAACAAGAAGGAAAAAGGAGAAACCTCCAAAGCAACAAACTCTGCTTTTCAAAGTGGTGTCCAGGGAGGCTTCTTTGCTAAAGAGTGGATGTGCTTCTATACGCTCAGCTGCGTATGGAACAAAGCCAAATCCTAAGCCTAGCCTGATAATATACAGCTTTCTTTTTCACAGTGTTTTCCAGAAAGGGAGAAAGAATGCCTTTTGCTCTCAACGCTGAGAAACAGAGGTCCAGCACAAGCAGACACACTGTTCCCAGGGAAGAAGTGCAACTGAGAAAGTGCTATGGAAACAAGAGACCGTCCTGCCTTCACACCCTATCAGAAGTCTCACCTGTGCCACGGTCACCTCCAAACAACAGATATCCCCTTTCCAGTGGAGGCCCCCGTATTCACAGCCACTGAAGAGTCTCCCAGTCACTTTCACATACAGAAATATGTAACCTTAGCATTTATATTATAAAGATATTTGTTCAGACTCCCTGTTAAAACAATTTTATGCTCATTATATCTAGTCCTCCAGCGATTCAACCAAACCATGCTGCATAGGTACACGAGAAGTGAGCTAAATGAAAAAAAGGACAGAGGCAACACTTTTTTTTGGCATCAGATTCATCTTTTTGCGTGACTCAGCCAGGCCTGCACAAAGAGCAGGTCTTGTGTGCGGATTTGATTCTACAGTCACAGACATACTGGGGTAAGAAGAGGGGCACACATACATTATCTGCAGAGAAGCACGTCAAGCCCTAGGCACTGGGAAAAAAAAAAAGATGCTGGATTTTCAAAATCTGGCCTGCAGAGTGACTGCAGATGTCTGCCTCACACCAGGCTAGAATTTGCTTCCATAGCTCTCATTATTAGCAGAGAAGAATCACAAATTGTAGTATCCAATGGGGAGGGACTGGACGCAGACAGGACAGGACAATACCAAACAAACATTAAAACCACCATGCAAACATCAAGCCATTGAAACAGAGACAGAAACGTATCTGGCCCTTTTTTTAGGCCTTGTGAGTGAACTGTGAAAGCAGAAGAATTGGGGTTTATCTGTTTTAAACATAAGTCCATCAATTTATTCTCACAAAACCAAAGAAAGGTGATAAATCAACCCTACTTCCATTTATTTTCCAGAGCAAGATTATTCAGTGCAGACAGGCTCATTCAAAACATGTTTGAGCCTTTTGGAGGGGGAAGGAGAGAAATCCTGTTAGCACAGCATTAAGGAAAGAAGAGCTTAGCTCAGAGCAGAGCTCAGTGTACTTTTTCCAAGAGCCTCTGCCTTCACTTCAAATCATGTCTACTGTAGTAACAACTACCACCTCTATTCCCATTTCCCGCTGCAAGAGAGGAGTATGCTAAGACCTGGGGGACAGTCTCAGCTCTGATTTCTTTTGGTGCTCACTCACTGCTGCACATGCCCAGCCATGGTAGAATGCCGGATGAAGCAGGCTAGTGGGCATGAAGTAACCTGTAGCCGCAGATCAATGAACAGTGTATTTGTGAATGCAGAATGCAGCAGAAGGCCGGTCACCCAGAGCAGTCATTACTCAGTTCCACTTGCCAATTCAGACCACAGATGCAGAAACTCATTTGTACAAAACTATTTAAATGGGTATCAGTTTCCCAGATATGTAATTTCTGTACAGCTGTGCAAGAGTATGAGCCTGCAGGCCATGGTAAATGAGAGCGGAACTTCAAGCGGGAGAGGAGATGGCAGTACTTTGAAACTTCCCTTGTGTCTTAGGTATAAACACTACAAAGTCGGCTGGAAACCAAACTGGAAACCAAGTGAACTGGAAACCAAACAGCAGGGTGAGTGACCACACACTGAGCTGTGGTAGTGACTTATTGAATGGGCCAGATACTTGACCAAATGCTTTTGGGCCATACTCAAATTGCCTTAATTCCATATAAATCTCTCTCCTGAGTGTTTCTTATCAGCTGTCTCTCAGCATCATGCTGTGTTAGCTGAGCCTGAAAAACTTAATTACGTCTTAGAGGCTACAGAGGCTCGCTACTGAACAGAATCAAAGTGAAAGCAACCATGTTAAGACAGTCTTTCAACAGCACGGTTACATTTCCTCCGCGAAGCTGACAGGTTACTGAGCAAACATATTAGAGCCAGAAGGGCAATAGTTTGCAAGGACAGTTACAATCAATTGCATCTTCTCAGTCATTTCCCTTCCCAAACCATCTGTTACTGTATTTGCTAGATGTCTGAAAACAAAGCTCCCTCAAGGGCACTTCACCCATCCTAGTAGTAAAGGAAGACCAAGGTTATGTTCAGCACGTGAACCTGAAGATCAAAATTAAAGTAATTTATGTTGGGAAGTGTCTCAGATACATAGTAACCTGTCAATCCAGCCTGAACTTCGCCATTCCCCAATACAAATGTTGCCTAGTCAAGTTTTCATCCTAAGCTTAAGTTGTGCATGTGTCCTCCGATGCCTTCCTTGATCCCACCTGCCTGCTTTATCAGTGACCTGGATTCTCCAGCTGGAGAAGCTGAAGCAGATTCTTACAATCACGTCAGGGTGCAGCAGGGATGGAGAAACTCTTAAGGCTATTCTGGCGAGGCAGCTGCATTTCTATGTACTCTAATAAAATTAGATACCCCATCTTCTGAACTTGTCCCTACCCCCAACAGCTGGGAGTCTGCAGTCTTTAGGATCTGTCTGCTGTTACTGAGAAGGTTTAGATAGTACACCAATTTAAATGGTCATGCATCCATGTCAAGCATTTCTAAATGTTTCGTGAAGTGCTCAGGTTGCAAACCGATATTCCTCTGCAAGTATTTATTTCTATCCTTCTTCAGAGAGGTTATCCTGTCATTGCAGATCTAGCCTATTCAATAAATATGTAAAATCTTTGCATTGTGTAGTGAACACAGAAATAAGTATGAGTTACACACTTTGGCATGATAACTAAATATGGGCAAGTTTTCAGAGCTTTCAGAAAAACCCAAAGAGCTGAGCTCAGGTAGCTGTGCTGCCATTTAAAACAATTTCGTTAAGTAGTTAAGAAAAAGAATAAAATGCATTAGAATAACATTGACTGTTATCAACTCTATAACTTATTCACTGTAGGTAAGTAAAATAACACTTTAGTTCTATCTGACAACGGCAGGAAGCCAGGAGAAACACACTAACAGCGTCCTCCAAAGAAAATAAATCATGTTACACATCCGGGGTGCACAACTTAATCAGGGTGAACTGTCTTCCCCAACCCACCTCCCACCAGTTTAATATTAAACAACAAGAAAAAATACATAACAGATATTCCCTGCATCAAGATAAGAAGAGATTAAAAATACTGAAAAGCTGAATGCCAGATGCAGGATGCTAAGAGGCCCCTCACTACAATTAAATGAACTTGAAAGCCACACTCAGACTCCCATGATTTCTCACAAATCGCACAATACAAATTTCTGGCCACCTGACTGTTTTCAAACAGTTGCCCATTGCTGCAGAGGTAGGAGGTACTACTTGGGAAGTCCATGCCCTTCTTCACAGAGGTAGCCAGGGACACTCAGGGCTTAAAAAAAAAAGGACACAGCACGTGAAATGCATCAGAGTATGTATTTCAGGATCAGCGTGAAATACAGCACAACGCCAAGACCACTCAGGATGCTTTTCCCAACAATGCCAGCAAATGGCCATCCCACCAGCCTCCACTTTCACACTGCAAAAAGATGCTGGAAAGACAGGAGGACTACCTTCCTGGTCTGTCATGAAGAGTTGTGACATCATGGCAGGGACTGGAGGTGTCACAAATAGCACAAGCCCTCTTGCTTTTACAAGCTACTCTCTGACTCTCTCACAAACAGGTTTCAGTTTCTCACACTTGATCTGATGCTGGGGTGATTTTCATGTGCTCCAACCAATTCATCTGTTTTCATCAACAACTTTACATTGAACTCATTGCAAGAATGGCACTTCAGGGCTTCTTGAACCATCACTTCTCCCTGAGGACTTCTGCATAGCTGCAGCCTGCAGCCTGCAAGTGAACCACCACTTTACTTTAGTATGATTGTGTCTAGTGCTGGTGATTCCACCAACGAACAGCCAAGCATCTAAAGCATTTAGAGAAGGGTTAGAAATCTCATCGGTCCACCAAGAACAGCCTTTTCTAGACAGCTGCAGAACTGCAGGATACTGAAAGGCTGACGATGGTAGCAGTAGTCAGAGGGCTGCACCCATCCAAACCCCAGTCTACTCTTGCTTCCTGCTCCATCTCACCAGTTAACACATCCCGAGGACAGCATCCTGTAGAGACAGCTCATGACAACAGGCATGAACTTCAGCCTAGTATGACCTGATTAGGTTAGCACAAACAGAGAAAAGGTAAACAGCAGCAATGGCAATTACTGGCTAAGGCACCAGTGAGGATAGGAAGACCAGGTGATTGAGACAAGCAACACGTATGAACAGGCAACAGCTAGCCACCAAGCTGCTGTGACATTGTGGAGTTAGCACTGGGAGCCCTCCAAGAGCAGCATTCCAGATCATCTTTTTCTTCTGTCTATTTCTGCTTAGACAGGTAAGCTTCAGATTTGCAACCGCTTAATTTAAAAACACGTGCATGCGGATGGGTGTGTGCATTTATCTAGTTTCACTGGTGAAGATGTAAGACAGGACATGGTTTAAGCTGCAACACACTTTCTTCACATCACAAAAATGGTTTGTCAGCAAAACAATTCCATAAGAATTTTGGACCCTTTCCAAACGTCTCCAAAGTCCCCAGTTTGCCTATGTGACCTGCTCTTGCACTCTCAAGCCTGAGTAGATGTGACACGTGTATGAAATGGTCTTAAGAAAACCTTAGAGAGACTGAAGAGTCTTAAATCAGGTTTAATAGATGCTATGTGCATTAACACACAGAACCTCAGCTGTAAAGATATAACTCCTTGTAATTTTGCTGCTTTACACATTTATATCAGAGAATCAGTGTAATACATGGTGGGTATACTTATGCTGCACTTTTTGTTAAGAAATAAAAACAGCAATGCTTTTATGAAAAAGCTGATCCAGTTTCTGGAACAAAAGCAATCACATTTTTGTAAAGCCTAACAAAAAAACCCACATTACTTGAGCAACAAACCACAATCCATACTTTTAACAGAAGAAACTTTTCTATGGTTATTTAAAAAGTATAGAGAGAAGTGCTGCACTGAGTGTATAAAGTCATAACCAGTTGGTTACCAACCTTTTACAGACCATAGGGATTAGTCGCCATTTAAAAGCAGTAATAACAGAGGGAGAAATACAGATGGATACAAGCTAAGTCATACTTGGATCAGGCCTCTGATTCCAGCCCAGCAAAGATGAACAGTTATGCTGACGTGTTCTTACGCTCTTCAGTCGACCTATGTGAAAGCTGCATTTGTTCAGAAGCTGCAGCTACCTGGCTAGCCCCTACAGAAGAAAGGGAAGGGGCAGGCTCACAGGGGTGAAGTGAAGCTACACTTCCAAGGTGTCCATTTCAGTACTCTGCAAAAGCACTTAAGTCAGTTAGAAATAAGCCAAATCAGAAATTCCAGCCAAGAATGATACCATGACTTTTTTTTTTTAAAGGAAAAATATTTGACAAACAATACAATACATACAGGATCATGTCATAAAATAGGTATAATGAAAATGAGTGACTTGTAAGAATGAGTTCCTGTCTCCTCGTATTGTTCTGAGACCGTGTGATAAATTTTGCTAAGAGGATCAAGAAGTAATCAAAAGTGGTTGTGTCACCTCAACTCAACGTGCACCACATGCCAACCAAGGCACACAATTTGCACTTGTGCAGACATCCATCCCACTCAAACTGAAGTATAAGCACTGGCTTAACCCAACGCTCGTATTTCATCTATTGACCCCAGCTAACTAAACACGGTATATAAATCAGTGTGGCTCAGCTGATAAAGGCAGTTCAGCTGCTTGTGATTGTCTGTTGAGATGCTCAGGAAAATTAGAATTTTTGTTTGTTTGTTTTGAGTGTTCATGCACACTTCGCAACAGGCACTAGTGGTACAGGTTTTGAGGTCACAGGAACGCTTGTCATTCACTGCTTTTAAGAAAACTTAGAGCAGAAATGGAGAAAAATGCATACATTAAAATAGTAACTAATAATGCTCTTGGGTAATACACCCAACTTGGCATGTGTAAAAAAATAATATTTAAAAAAAATAAAATTAAATAGCTTCCTTGGGAAACAAAATAAATTCTGCATTTGCCATTAATTTTTTTTTTTTTTAAAGCTATTAATATGGAAGTTTCATGGTAAAAAACTGCATTTATTTTTACCCTTCATGTCCAGAAACAGCTCTGGGCCAACTATGGAACTACCGAGCATTGAGACAATTCAGTATCACAAGGGCAGCAGCTGGTCTTTGGAGTGTTACTACTTCACGTCCCAGTTTTATCCCATGAACTGCCTGTCTCATCTTTCCCATCGCCTCATTCTGAAGCCTAGTTGCTGTCCGAGTCATTGTCTTCATCTTCTTTTCCAGACGTAGCATGTTTGGATGAATCATTGGCTTCTCCCAAAGGTACTGCCCCTTTCCGCTGTGGCAAGACACTGAAAAAGGCCTCCTTCCAGTCTCTCTTCTCCAGGTATGCAAGGATGATCTCAAACACTGCAATGTCAAGAAAGACCACAGCTCTTTTACAGGGAGATAAGTGAACTGCTGATAGGAACACAACCCCAAATCCATCTTTACAGAGGTTTACATGCATTCAGTTATGGCATCTTCATAGTAAAGCTGATGAAGTACAGGCAGAAGCAGACAAAGCAATTCTGCTTCTGCTGCAGTCTAAAGCCAAGCACACTTGAGTCTCCAGTTGTAAGACAGTTACTACAGCAGTGCTTTTCTGCAGCGGCTCCAGTCTGAATTAATTTCTCTCAGGGACAGAGAGAAATGTCCCCCCAGTATTTCAGGAGTCACCCGTACCTTCTATACAGGCATTAATGCTTCCCCATGTTTGACAGGAATACTGCTGTGGATGCACTTCAACAATGACTTTGTCCCTTCCCTAACATAGAGACAGCCCAAAGTCTTCCTAAAACCTGCTATAATTAGCTTTCTCTTTCATTTCCATCTGAGCTTAAGGCAAAAATCCTTATTAGTCTCCAATTCTGTGACCCTTTCTTTTTTTTATTTTATGCTAACCATACAGTCACCCTATTCCTCCTGTTTCAGCTCCCAAAACTTTCCCTGATTGACAATAGCTCCAAATTGCATTATATGCGAAATTCATCGGCAAATTCTTATATAGAAAAATCCCAGGCTACCCAAAAAACCTCTCAACACAGATTGTGGCTCGGCAGCAGCAGGGAAGGCAGGAGGAGGCCCTATGGCTGGTGAGTAAGCCAGACTTGGATGTCAAATCTGGGACAGAAAGGTGGCTCCTCAAGTTTGGGACTACAGGAATAGTGCTAACACCGCTGGAGAATGCCGACTTCAAAGAATGCACACAGCACAAGTTCTCGATGCCAAGCGACAGCACATGAGAAAGGATCAAAGGAGCTGTGGAGGGAAAAAAAAACCTTACAGAGAGTTAGGCAGGCATTCAGAAAGGGAGGAGCAGCATGGATCTCCTACTCACTGAGAGTCAAGTTACAGAAAAGTGTCACATTTACTAGAGGTTTCCTGGATCCAGGTTTACTGGACAGCCAGCTGCTCTCTGTGACACTGATATTGAAGAGTTGGCCATTTTACTAAGCAGGTTATTCACCTGAAACATACTGTGAAGGTATGAGCTCTCAAAGGACTATATTAATATCACTCTAAGTTACTGCAGAAAGCATCTGTGCCAAAAATGCTGGCTTAAGAGACGAGTATAAGGAGCATGTTTCTTCTCCTTTGTTTTGGAACTTCCTTTATCTGCACAGTAAAAACTGACCTGATTGAAAAAGAGTGGCTTCCACAGGAGAACAGAGGCTGCTATGATGGGTTGCAATAGCAACAAAAATATTATGCAAGGACAGAAAAAGGCAGTGGGAACAGTTGGTAGACATCATTGTAGACTGGAATGGAGCAATATGGTCCCTGTAATATACATTACAAAGTATTAGCCTTGGGATACAAACCTGAACAGAAGGAAATCAAACCCTCTCAGCTACACTTGCAGTTGTGTTTTGCTATATAGTGTTTTACACAGATCTCAAATCTTCAAAGTTTTAAAATTCCAGATGGAGTTAAAAAAAATAAGTCTCATCTTACACCTTGTCAGTTTTCTAGCATCAAATATTTCACACATACATGTGTTCCTCATGCCATTTTAACATGGCAATGCAGGCACTGAACTGCCTGTAGAACTGTATGGAGACCCAATCCCAAAAGAGAAGGATTATAAATAAATAAATAAATAAATAAATAAAAAGCAACAAGTGAATTCTGCTGTTAAGGACGCCGTCAATCTCCCACCACTTGAGGGCCCATTTAATTAAAGCGCTTCAAAGACTGACAAGGCAGTTCAGAAAGAGTTTCTTCTTCTACATAACTTTCCAAATTCACACCTATCAAAAGTAGTTCCATAGGGACCAGGCAGGTCCCACAATCTCATTTGGCGAGACCCGTACTGTACTCTGCTAGCTTCAGATTCTGTACCAAGGGTGGGAACCCAGAGGCCAGAATAACCAAATCAGAACAGAAAGGGTGAGCAATTACACAGTTACACAAAACAGTGATGTGGATGTATTCATAGCAAAATACAAAAACTTCAGTGCAAATATCCTTCTCACCTACACAAAATTTATAATATGAGACTTGAGAGGCGGCTTGATTCTGTCCACCTTATTCATGACAAGTAGCATCTCCTGTGAAAGCTGTCTTTTTGGATTTAGGTTGTAAGCTATTAGGGTTAGAATATACACCAGAGCCTTAATTACTACTGTTAAAGGTACCTCTACTTTTGGTGGTGGTGGAGTTGCGTTTATTTTCCTGCCCAAAAACCTTAAGCAAAATACTGCTATAACATAATCTTTACCTTAAAAAGGGTCTGTGTTTAAGAGCCTTTCAGCTGCAATTTGAAAATGTTTTAGAAGGGCAAGGGAAGACAAGCTCACACAAAATGAAATCTCAGCAACTAAACTGCAGCGGAATCAGTGCCAAAAAGTCTGGCACAAGAAACATGCACAAGACCATAAAGCAGATAAATGAAAGCCTCAATGTAAGTGATTTAATTTATACCCAGTGCTCAAACATGTAGAAGACAGCCTCCAGAAATGTTGACGCTAGAGGTCAGTATAAGATTATTGCAGAAAAACTCCAGTAGAAAGCTACAGCTATCATAACTTTTGATGAATAACACATAAAGTCCTATTCTCGTCTATACAAAGCAACATTAAAAGATCAAGTTTTAGAAGCATGTAAAATCTTACAAATACATGGGGCTTGGTAATTTTTAATTCCGTTGGTATACTATGTTCTCCTCCACATTTAAATAATCTTTATTATCATGCAAATACACACCTCATCAATCAATGTCATTTTAAGAAAATAAAATTATCATCGGGCAATGTGTTACATAATAAAATAAACTTCAAATAAAGCAAGGTAAGATAAAATAAAAGAACCTGAAGTGGAGCAAAATAAAGACACACCATGTCAAAAATTTCCATAAAGGTCTGAGTAGGCTCCATTTTGCATGTATTTTTGTTCAATGACACTGAAAGATAATCTAATAATAAAACTGAAAGTTTAAAAGGATTTGGGATTTAAGACTTGGTTAAGCAATTGTATACTTCAATCAGAACCAGGAAACTAGGTAAAAATACAGTTATGAAAGCTCAGCAGATGGAGTACTGCTGATATCAAATGAGGCGAGTCTACAGGCACCTAAGCAGTTACTGCTGAACAAAGCTGTCCAAAGAGGAGAAAACATCACATACATTTATCCTCCCCTCGGTTAAAATACATGGGATAGTTTTCAACATTTTACTCACTTATACGTTAAGCCTAGAAACAAGACCGGGATGGTAAGAATGCCAAAATTACTCACGGGACAAGTCAACAGAATAGGAGGTGCACTTCTAAGTGGCTAAGACACCATCCTTTACATTTAACCATACCTAAAATATTTAAAGGTCAGGGCAATTACTGTATCCCAAAGGCAACTAGATTCAAGAAATAGCAACATAATAAAATAAGAATTGGGTATCTGCACTACAATGCATATTTTGAGGGTTCAAATTCTGAATATCGCAGGTATATTCTGTAATAGTGTCATTATTTTGTGATTTAAAACTTACCATGATTGACAGCTAACACTTTCCGACTGTTCATCTTGACAAAGTTTCCAAGCGGGAGCTGTGCGTGACCAATTCCCTGCTCTACAGCTTTTTTGTATGTAATTCCCTGTGGGAAAGACACCAAAACAACTGGACTGAGAATCACCATTTCAGATCAGCCCATACAGATTACAAGTATCATTTTCTGGCAAGAGTTTTGCCAGTGCTGCCATGATCTTGCTTTAGAAGATATTTACAAAAACAAACTTACCCTGGTTAGACAGTACCTGCTTCAAGGGCTACCTCTGGAAAACTTACTACTTTGAGTATATGTCACACTGTGATGTATGGTCAAAAGGATCCTAAATAAAACTTGTTCATGCAGCTGCAGCTCTAGAATGTGTCAGCCATAGCCTGTTTTAAAGGCGATTTTATGCTTAAATACAAAGTTACTCAGATTGCAGTAACAGGGTATTTTTTGAGAGGAAGAGTAAATGATGAGGAAATTTTGTTTGCTTTGTTAAACATGGCAACTCCTGTGCCCAAGATGGGCAAAAAAAACCCCTTTAAAATTGTGTAAACACTTTATACCGTAATGACTATATAAAGGATCTGCTTTAGCTCCCTCCTAGCCTTTAACTGTGGACTAACTGCTTTAGTAGTATCATTTGGTAAGGCTTAAGATCCATCCCTTTTTTTAGCATCACATTGAAATATTAAACATGTCACCAGAAATTACATAGGAGTGCCTTTGAAGAAAAGCAGTAACAGTGCTTTAATTTCCCAGCTGAATTCTCTGTGACATTCCAGGTCCACACAGCACGATCCCATGTACAGGTATGGAACCAGACCCCTGAGGCATGTGTGTTACTTAGCCAAGTTCTCCTGACAAGCAAATTTATTAAAAAAGGACATCCAAGATTCAAGTGCTGTTCTTCATCTATATTTGGGCACATGCACATACAAGCGTGTGCGCACACACACACAAGTGCGTGAACAGAAACGAAACCCTTCTGTCTGAAAATATGGCCCTCAGTAAGCTGAGCAGTGTTATTAATTCCATTCCTATATTTACAATGAAAAGATAAAATTCTAAAAAACTCAGCATGTCTGCAGTCTGGAACAGAAACCACTGCTACCACCACAAGTGTTTTTTTCCCATTTCTTCAAAATTTTTTTGAAGTAAGTCTTTTTTGAAGAAGTTTTCTTGTTATTTATTTTCGTTAGTTCACATGTGAACAGCATTAATGTCAAATAAGTTGCCAAAAAAAAAAAAAAGCAAGCTGTAGAGAAACAGACCCACAGTTTACCTTGTGGTGATTGTGATCCACCAGTCCTCCAATCACATAGGCTTTTTTCTCATCAAGCTCACTGAGAATATCCGGGGAATCTGAGGTAAGATATACTAGGTCTTCTTTCTTTATTAGCTCACTATAGTGCTCTGTTCTAATTTGGATATCCTCAAAAAAAGGTAGTTAAAAGAAGTTACATTCAATTGATGAATTGCTGGGCAAGCTTACAGAACCAAGATGGAACCAGAAAAAATAAATCCGATAGTACACAGTCATTCTACATCCCTCATTCATGTTTAAGTACGTAGCACAGTGCAGATTAACTTCTGCATAAATAATCCACAGTCCCTACAGCACTGACCTGTAAAAATCATCAGGAAATTTTCTGAAACCCCAGAAGAACTTTACAAATCCATAAGTTCTTGTGATTCCCTTCAAATGTTACCATATTTCTCCTAGGGATCCAAATAATTTTCAAGTCCACCTTTCTAAGAGAAGCGGAACCATAAGTAAATGCTTAGTTAACATTACTTGTTTGATAAGAGAGGTTTATGCTACACTTTTGCAAAGCAGCTATCACACAAGACATGCTGAAAGTAAAACTGTTTTTATTTACACAAAGTGCTCTTCATTTGAATTTGCTGGAATACTGGTTTAACAGGGAGTCGCAAAGAAAACCACGAGTTTGACCATAAGACAAGCTACTTCTCTAAAGAACACTTCAATGTGGAGAGGCAACATAATGGAAGTGAACGTGCACACAAGAGAATCACATCATGACTTCAAAGTTTTACTTTTCACCAAGAAAAAAAGAGCACTGTCAAGACAGACGACTCTCAGAACTGCCTAAATCAAGTAGTCCTGCTTAGTCTATCAGAGAATGGAATCTGTTCAATAAAAACAGGTGAAAACGGATGTGTGTGGAGTTTTTCAAGCAAAAATCAAATCTAGATTCAAGATAAGCAGTCTTTGGCTTCTTTAAGTTAAATTAATTAAAAGCACAAAGAGCCACAATATTTCTAATATGCTATTGCTCTGATGTCTTAGAAAAACCCATGTGGAAAAAGCACAGGACCTTCACAACTCACAACCTAGTTAGCAACTATAATCAAGATTTCTTTTTCTCTTTTTACAGAAATAGTCAATTATTCACCTTCCAGTTCACCCATCCTTTGTCATTTTCATTCATGTTGCTCTTCAACTGTCCCCCATGGCTGGTCAAGTAGAACTTTGAAAAGAACAAACAAGAGGTACAAAATGCTGAAATGTTAATATGCTTATCTGTTTCCTCTCTGTACAACTCTTTTTCTACCCTTAACTATTAGCTAAAACTCTTAATTATTCTTTAGCTGAAAGTGGTACTAAGACCATATTCATGTTAGTGACACATTTAAAAGACCAATATGCACTTACAGTCACTTTTTTTTTTTTTCCCCAATCTGTCACAGATAAAACTGAGTATCAACAGTATTTTAGTGGCACACCAGTATCTGGCACTTTTCATCTGCATGCACATACTTTTTCATACATATGGGGATTTTTATAACATGTGGGTTGAAAATTAATCTATTACAATAGAAGTAATTTTCTTACCAAAAAGAGGGAGCTTAAGTATTTTTTTCTACTACAGTTACCACCACTTGGGTCACAGCTGCCTTTCTCATATGCTTTGTACATGGCAATACAGTCAATGCTCAGTTTGTTTAAACATACCTGCACAGGATGAAATGCTTTGCGGTTTTCTGCATAACATCTCTGAATTTGCTTGTGAAGCTTCTTAACATCCTGTATACAACACAATTTGTTTTTTACATAGTCCTTCAGACAGACCACCACAAAATGCTTTACCATGAGCCAGTCAGAAGCTAAAGAGAGAAAAAGGAAGCTTTTAACTGGCAAAAGTGACTACTGAGAGAGTGTGGACGTCAGACCCTGAGAGAAAAAACAGCCACTGTGAAGGGATTATGCTGACAAGGAAACACACACATCTTCCACAAAAGCGTATTTAGACACCTCTATGCATGTGCTTGATTTGGATTATTCCAGGAAACAAAAAAACCAAATGAACAAAAATCACTGAGATTTAATTGTATGTAATAACATACTCAAAATTAATCTGAGGAATCAAGCAGATTTATCACTGTGACAATATGCAGTCTTTCACCCATGGGAAAACCCTGAGAATATACAGTTTATATTTAAGAAAATTAAATATGCATCATTAACCTGAAGAAGCCCAGGACAATGCAAATAATTTAGGGGCTGGTTCCAGCATTTTGACCTGACAATTTGGACAACAGTCAACTAGTACTACTTAAAATGCAGCAAACTTAATTTTTAGCCAATTATGTTTTGTGTAAGCTACATTACATAGCTTTATTCTCAGTGCCCCAAAAGCAGTGCTTTGTAAATATAACTGATTCCCATTTTAAAACGAAACAGCATTATATTGCTTTGATCATGTAGTGCTTTGAGAATGTTTTGATATCTCCAAAGGATTTCAAGTAAACTAGACTTTATCACTACAATATTGCAATGCAAGTTTTTACAGACACTAGAGAAAGCGTCTAATTAGCGCCATTGCTAAAGGCCACAACCATCTTTACTTACAATGCTTCACCTTTCCTAAACACCTGCAGAAGTGCCAGGTTTTATATCAGGCTCTGCCTGACCAAGGAAGGAAATGTGTTTTATAAAGGACAAAGCTCAGAAGGAAACGCCCAGCCAGCATCTCCGAAACTATCAAGGAGGTCCTCTGGTCTCTTCTGGAGCACTGCTGAAGGGCTCCTCAGGGAACCAAGTTCCAAAACGCCAACTGGAGCTTCCCCAGAATTTTGCGGTGAGTGGCACTAGCCTCTATTAGTGCTATACACGCTTTGCATTACATTCAATGAGCAGACAGATGGGCTTTGCAAAAGCTTGAATTCAAGCAGTCTTGCAGGGCAGTGAAGTCCCTGGCAGAGGCAGAACGGCCCCATGGTAACAGGGAGGGGAGAGGTCTGCCTCAGAAACCGAAGGCTGCACTCTTACAGGAGGCTGCAGATTAACACACTCTTCTCGTAGCGTTAAAGCTGTTTTGATCTCAAAACACCACACCAAGCATCTCGACCACTGGTTGGGTATCATGCTGATCTTTCACATATTTACCTATCCTGCGAACATCTCACCCGTTCTTTAATCCATTCTAAAATTTTAGAGATGGGCTGAACAGTTCCCTCCTGTCCCAACTGCCTCTTGTGTGACTGAGAGAAAAAGCTCAGTATCCTCGTAACACCCAAAATTCTCATTTCCACAAATACTTACTAACACGGTTGGGAGCCTCAGGTCCACTTTGAAAGAGAAAGTAACTGGATGTGGCATTTGCAGCCCCTCTAGCAAAACCATTTTGAGGCAGAACTGCATCTAACTTCATGGTGAACATGAGACACAAACTGTTTCTATATTCTATATTCCTGTTTTTGGAATCAAACCAACGCATCTCCATGAAGGCAAACAAAATCTTTGGCAAGCTTATATAAAGGTATGTTCCAAACCCTAAAAAATTCAGCAACTGACGTAAGCAGGTCTGAGAGTCATCACAATCTTAAACATGCTAACTGTCCTCTGAAAGCTGCTCTCCAGTTTTTGTACTCTGACATTGCATCAACGCTGTCACCTTTCAACGTTTGTATGTGATGGGTAAGTTTCTTTTACCTTTAGCACCATCAAGTCATCAAAGCTGCAGTCCACAATGAGGCGAAGCGTACTAGGAACAACTTCCCTTCGCATACGCTTTCTGTCATTCCCTTCATTATTGAGGTCCAATTTTGACTGACGTTCTAGTTTTCTCTTCTGGCGTTTTTCTTTTCGTTTCTGCCTAAATACACAAACAAAGAAATAAATCTTCAAAAAGCCCTGCCAAATCTGCTGAGGTACGTGTTATGCATCCCTGGAGGTATTTAAAAGATGTGTAGATGAGGCGCTTAGGGACATGGTTTAGTGGGCATGGTGGTGTTGGGTTGACGGTTGGACTTGATGATCTTAGAGGTCTTTTCCAACCTTAATGATTCTATGATTCTATGCACATAAATGCATACTTCTATGATCAAGGCGATTGTCCCATGACTGTAGTAGTTTAAACTTATCCTGTTGCTTGCGTTTGTGCTAGGCTGATACCAGCATGAAACATATATCCCGTCTTTGTGAAGTTCTGTATATACCTACAAAAACAGACATCTGACACAAATTCAATGAAGTCAATAGTGGGAGTGTCATGGATTTAAGAGTACTCTGAGTCAGGTTTCATAACAGAAACAACCAAAAAGATTGCCAAAATTGCAGTATCAGAATCAGAATGTGGAAGGCAATTTACCTGCTGTTTCACTGAACAGTTTTTCAAAAGGCTTCTGACGCAATTGTTTCTTCCCTCTGTTCCCCTGATAGGAGCATATCAAATTTCAGAGACAGCAACTTTAACAGCTACTGTCTCGGGAAGGAACACTTC
>NW_009233129.1:0-2093 GCF_000690835.1 Fulmarus glacialis | reverse complement strand
AATTAACAAGACAAGGATAAACCACAATCAGCCCATCTGCAGACACGCTTTCTCTCAACAACAGAATAATACAGAAGCTCATCATCTTCCAAAACTATTTTAACAGATTATAAGTCAATATAACTTAAAGCACAGCATTTCATGTGTCAGAAGAAATTTTTTTTATTCACTGTCTTTGTAAGATTCACCAAGTCTGACATAGAGGGCGCAGCCCATTCAGAAAGGAACAAGGCCACACGTTATTTCTCCCTTCTGACAAACCAAAACCACGCAAGTTTGAATCCCTCCCAATATCCTCTTCAAGTTGAGGAACACTTCTAGCATGAAGAGAGGATGCTTACCTTTATAGCTTCTTCATATGCAAATGGAGTAGCCTGTGACTACTGCTTTAAACCTGCTGTGGGAGAAAACTGGTTCAACTGCCTCGATTTGCTAAAGCAATCTACATGCAAATTCTGCTGACACATCGTTATTATTAGCACTAAATACTACACATGATCCCAGGAAAGCTATTTTGCAAACCATACCTCCGTAGATCTTTCTGTTCTTCCCACTGTTTCTGCTTCAATAGCTTCTTCCTTTGCCTCTTGGACATGGGCTCAGGGCATTCTTCCTTGTCTGAGCCTGCCTCCTGTCTCTCTACTGGATCGTCACTTGACTTCACCTTTCCTTCCACAGCAGGAACTTCAGGGGACATAGTACTTTCTGTTGGCACCTCTGGACCTTCTGTTGGCGTTTCGGACGACATTAGCTTTTGGCCGGGTTTACTGACTTGTTTCTCAACACGTGATAAATATTTCATTAAAAGCAAGCTTTTCCCTCACCAATTCTGTAAGAAACAAAACAATACTTTGAGTGCTATTAACAAGAAGTTCAATTACAACAAATATCACTCTACACCTATTATAAACCTGAATAAAGAAAAAATAATAAATAACAGGTGGCCCTTTTTTGTTTAAAGCTAGGTTAGTGCCGCTGCAAACAGTAACATATAAAATACTAGAGAGATTATAACCTGTATTCAGATCATATCTAAAACTCTGCCTGCTACATCTGCAGCTATTCAACAGTTTCCAATTAAAAACTTTGTGAAAACACAACTGCATAAAAGTAGGGAATCATACTGGATTAAACATAAAAGAAAAAACATTAGCAGTACTACTATGTGTACACAAACTATTCTCAAATACAGAAAAAAGTAAAGAGATATCTTGAGGTATAACTATGGCAGCGTGTTAGAAAAATATAACTTCAAAGAGATTAAAGCCATTTTGGGGGGGAAAAAAGTGTGAACAAGATGTACCCCTTCAAAATTAATTTTTATTTCTTCTGAGAACCAAAGACACTGGCCAACCACTGACGCTGGCCACTGTCAGTGGACAAAACACAGCAAGTAAGAGGATGAACAGACTAAACTGTTACTCAGCAAAACGTTCTGCATTCAAATCAATTACAATTATACCCTCTCCTTTTCAATGGCAAGTATTATTTTTTCACACTAGTAGCTCCCCTGTGCTCTACAGCCGTATAGTTTTCCAAAGATGATTACTTCACTGGAGAACACTGCATCTACAGAGCCAACATGTAGAAAAAACAATCCCCTGGTTTTAGCTAACACACCCTGATTTCCCCATCTGGAGGTGTTAAGACATAAGGCCCAGGGAGTCAAGATGCTCCTGGGTGCCAAACGGCATGGCCTCGCGTGGCACAGGTGCGCCTGCAACCACCACAGCGCGCACGACCCACAGATACCGAGTTCTATACATACATCTGTGTATGTATATATAGACACATATACATATACACACATACATCTCTATATATACATGTATCTATGTATACACACATTATATATATAGAAACATGCGTTATTTCTGCTCACGCGCCGAAGTATCTCATAACTCAACAGGACCGGCCACCCCCGCCCACAAGGGCCCGGGGGGGACCGTGCCCCCCCCCACAGGCGGCAGCGACAGCCGGGCATTACAGGCGGCGGCGTGGACAGGGGGGTCACGCTCCCCAGGCCGTTGGGAGGCGGCCATTTTCCCCTCCTTCCCTCTGAGGAAACCCCAGCCTGAACCCCAGCTCCCCCC
>NW_009233128.1:1076-1999 GCF_000690835.1 Fulmarus glacialis | reverse complement strand
GGAAGGGGGCTCGGACGGTGGTTCCTGGGCCGGGAACTGCGGCTCCATGGGCAGCGGGCCGGGCCGGCATAGCCCCACTGGCCTTTGTGCTGACACAGATCGGGGAGCGCTCGCCTTGCCTCCCACCTGGAGCCACCGATGGCGGGAGAGAAACCGCAGTCTTCGAGCAGCCTTGCCTGCTCTTGCAGTCAGCGCCTGCCCACAGCCCGCGTGGGCCCTGGCGAGTCATTTTCCTCACCAAAGGAAAGGAAATTCCTCAGTTTTCCTACCTGCAGGATTATCTGCCTCCAGAGGAAGCGGGAGAGCTGGAAAGGGAAACACTTGAATCCTGACCAGCTTCCGAGGAATGTCCGCTTGCTGCCATCCCACAAGAGTCTCGCTCTAAGAATTAACTGCAAATCAGCTGAAGTGCTGAATCACGGAGCTGAAAAATAAACTGCACTGGCAAATCACCCCGTGCTCCTTGCTTGCTTCTCCTTCCCACCCGTTCTTGTAATTTTTTTTTTTTTAGTTTCCCATTGCTTATGTTGGATCTTTGCCCCTTTTAAGTCCCAGGATAAGAACAAAAATCGCTACAGGGTCATATAAAAAAGCCTGCCAGATAGGTCTATTTTTATGTTGGCATCCCTAACACAGCGGCGGCAGCACGGGTCTCGGAGGTTTGATTTATCCCCAAGAAGGAAAGCGCCGGCGGACCAGAACCACCGCTATCTGCTTGGCCTTTTGAAACATCGGGCTCCTGCCAAAGGCACCAGCGGGAGGGAGGGGGGACCTTGACCGGGGAAGTCTGTGACACTGCGGCCAGAGTGAACTCACCGCTCTGGGGCACCGAGAAGCTTTGCCACTGGCAGCAGCTGCATGCGGCGCTCGGCACGGGGGCTCGGCGCTCCAGTTTAATCTCCAGCCTCTCGGTTCCGGTACAG
>NW_009233128.1:448-761 GCF_000690835.1 Fulmarus glacialis | reverse complement strand
AGCACAATACCAATCAAAGGAGCTGTCTTCAAAGGAGACGATGAAAACAAAAAGTTTGGGGTTTCTCACGGCAGCCCTGGAAGAAGGCAGCCCGCCTCCCCCCTCGGCGCTGCCTGGGAGTCTCGGTGTGTGCTTGGTTGGGCGCAGACACACCTGGCTGGTCCCGTTCCCTCTTCCAGGAGCTGCACACCTCATCTTGGGGGGCTTTAGAGCCAACAGCAGCAGAACCACAGCCTCCCGGGCTCCCTCGCCTCTCCCACAACCTGCTGCCGTTAGCAGACCACTTGCCTGAACCCAAACCCCAGCCCCAGCC
>NW_009233128.1:0-352 GCF_000690835.1 Fulmarus glacialis | reverse complement strand
CCACCCCGCAGGGCCGTGCTGCCTCCGGTGACATCCCCTCCCCAAACCCCAGGGGAAGGTTCCCTTTCTCCCGCTCAGACCCGAGCACAGTTTGTCACGTTTGGGTTTTTAATCCCATCAATGAGTGCTGCTCTCGGAAGACTTCATTCATTTGCATGCATTAATTAATCAAAGCAATTGTGTCATGCTTTCTGAAATATCCTTTCTCCAGAGCTTAACGCCAAAGGCTCTGGCTCTATTAAATCACATCCCTGTAATAAATCACCCCGCTCTGACTCTTGCCCCACACGGGGCTGGAGGTGTGAGCAGCGTCCCCGCGGGCCAGGCAGGGCTGACCTCGTCCCCCTCCCCC
>NW_009233127.1:0-5998 GCF_000690835.1 Fulmarus glacialis | reverse complement strand
CCTACGGCTGCCAGTTCAGTGTCAGCAACGGGGAGGAAAAGGTTTGGTGTGAGATACTTGGAAGCAAATCCGCTCTGATACAGCCACAGCCAGCCAGACGGGAGGCCAGCAGAGAGCAAAGGAAACCTGCAGAACCAGCGAGAAATTCTTTATCGCAAGAAACGCACGGGCTGAACTTGTAAACAAGCCTCCATCCCCCAATGGGGCTTGTTCCCACGCAAGCAAACGAGTGACGATGGAAGTGCACAGCTCTGTCCCCCTGACGAAGCAACTGCCATCCGCTGCAGGGATAGCCGGCACGCGCGTGTTCCCGTTTCTGTGTTCATAGGAATCTGGCCAGGTTCCTGCAAGGCTTTTGTACCGTGTTGCAGAAGTTTGTAGCTTATTTTTATTGAAAACTTCAAGAGCGCCCATGTGTACTTTCCTACCCGTTGTGTGATGGCCCGTGCAGGATACGTGCACAGACAGGTCTGGTGCGCAGACACCAGCGGGTTTACACGTGGCCCCCAGCACTGAAACGCTGTGCCCTGGGACCGGGGAAAAAATGCACCCTTCTCCCGAGCCCGAGGAAGAGCATCTGCGTCCCTCCGGAGCATGGCTTGGTGGGATGGATGGAGCACACCCTCGAATTTCCCCAGGAAGCAACACTGCTGACTTTCTTTGGGGGTGTGTTTGGGAGGGGAAGGGCCTGTGGGGCTGGGAGAGGAGGGTGCAGCTGGTGGCCCTGGCTTTGTGGCACTGGGATGTCACCCAGGTTTCCATAGTACCAGCATCCCTAACACGGGGCCAAGGGGAGGGAAAGAAGTAGGTCAGACTGGGCTAACAATACCCAGACGTGTCTATCTACGGCTCAGCCTGATCTGGGAAAGGGGGTGAAACAGAGGAGAAAGGGAGAGGGAAAGAAAAAAAAAAGGAAAACACAAAGTGTCCATAGTTTCAGCAATGCATTTCTTTCCCTCAGAAAAATAAGGACCTTTTAAAGCCACCTTTGTGTATCAGTACTGAGAGACCAAGACTAGCACCCACCTCCTGCCCATCTGACAACAGACTACAAGGGAATTCAAATGCTAATTTGGAGCCAGACTTCTCAATGGGTCTTTATTTCTGCAGCAGCTCCAGGATCAGAGCTCTGGGGAACCAGCCCGCTGGAGCTATGAGGATGCTCGTCTTCAGACCAGTACTGTGGGAAGCCTTCCCTTCCCCTCTCCATTCCTCATCCTGATTTTGTTACCCCCTTGTCTTAGTTTTACTTGTTTACATTCAAGTGACTGCAACGGCAAGGAAGAAGAAAGGCAGTCACACTGGAGTTGTGTAACTGAAATAACTGCGGTAGTGACCCATTTTATGTGCTGAGTCTGCAGAGGCCTCGCTGTCAACATAACAGCGTTTTGGTGCTTGCCTGTGTGCAGCACGGTCGTTTTGAATGATGTATCCATCAATGCCAAAACTCAGGAGAACATTTGGGCAGTAAGACCCAGAACCCTCTTGATCCGAGTAAACGTACGGACACACAGATCTGCGGGGTGCATGACAGAGCAAGACCAGAGGAAGGAGTGCTTTGCTCGGGGGGAATAGGAGGTGCAAGAGCACAACCCTCACTGGAGAGGCTGAGATGGACTGGGGTGAAGAGCGTGACTGCGCCTGACCCGCATCATACTGTGGTTTGAGAGCACTGCTTGAACGCCACACCGTTGCAGAAGAGACGCAGCCGTGGATGGAGGCGCGGGGCGTTTCAGACAGGCCTGTGAGAGCAGACCCCTTGCCCACAGGCAAATACTCCCTTTTTGTTACCACGGGCCACAGGTCTATGCAATAAAAACCATTCCTGGGTTAGATAACGGGGTAAAATCCAAGCAAAACCAAAGCTATCTGCCACTTTGTGTGTTAGCAGGTCAAGACGGGGAGGCCAGGAAAATCCACGCTCTAAGGTTACAATTTGCCTCATCTTCATCAGTTTTATACTACCTAGTACTTACCACTTGTAAGTGGTAAGAGAGCACCAAGAATTCATCTTTCCCCTGGTGAGGGCAGAGCCACAGCATATACAAGGTAGACAGGGCTTAACGTGCCCTTCTGTGAATGCCCTCCCTCCAAAGGAAAACCCCAGCCCCTGCCGGTGCCGTGCCCGACTCTGTGTTCAGGGATTTCCAGGGTCTAAGAGCTAAAGGTGAAAGTTAGGTAGGAAGAACAAAAGTAGGGTCAGCACTCAGGAGGACTCACAGAGCACTCCTGAAGAGAATAAAAGAGGATCTGTGCCAGCAGCATGTGCATCAGCTGCATTGCTTTGACATTGCACTGCTTGTCAAGAGAAAGCTGGGTGACCGCAAACAGCTAAGGCAACGTTACCTGCAAGGGGTGGATGTCTGGGATCATCATGTCAGCAAGGATGAAACCAGTGAGCTGCTGTGGTCACTGCTCCTGAGCCCTCAGTTGGTGAGTGGCTAAAATAGGCTCCCTTTCATGAACACGGGTGACTAGAATAACAAGAGCTATCTGTCCTGATACAGATGCTGCAGCACACTCTCCGAAGGCTGGACTCGGCCACCCCACTGTAAAGTATTTACAGCTTTACAGCTCATTCTCTTTCTGGGAGGGCGTAAGGAAATGCAGACAAGGCTTGCTGCAGTGGATGCAAATGGACACTTGCCCACTGCTCTCCTGGCGGGTACACGGCTGAACCGACAAAGAGCTGTAAACGTTCTGCCTGAGTGAAGAAACCTTCTCCGAGAGCAGCCTGATGAGCTCAGTACAGCACTGCACGGCCAGATGGCTTCTGGGTCAGAGCTGACTCATGCCCACCTAGCTCAGAGTCAGGCAAAACATGCAGATACCTAAAGTACACTGGTAGAAGACACCTTTTCTACTGCTGGAACTGCATTCACAGCAAGGTAGCTAGCTGTATCAGTAAAAAGCGAAAGGTATTCTACCAACTGCCATAATTATAATGTTACAAAACTGAAATGGTAACAGGCCTGAGTTACAGTAATGAACAGAAAAGCATCAGACAGGTGAACTCCCAACTGAGGCCTGAGAGGATGCGATCACCAAGGGAGCAGAACAGAGGCAATTCTTCCTTTTCCTTTTGACAAAGGATGCTGAGCATAAGCAGTGGATAAGCTGGTGGTATAAAGGG
Organism: Fulmarus glacialis; assembly: GCF_000690835.1. Lineage (NCBI taxonomy): Eukaryota > Metazoa > Chordata > Aves > Procellariiformes > Procellariidae > Fulmarus > Fulmarus glacialis. The sequence continues at coordinate 2,865 of NW_009233127.1, read as the reverse complement.
AAGGGTGACAGATTCAAACAGCACAGCAGTGACCTCAGAGAGGAGGAGGGACTTGGGTATCTGTTTTTCACTAAAGCAGTGTCTATCAACCCCTTCCAATTGGTTTCCAGACCGGCTTGGCTTCTTAGTGAACTACACATTAGGAAAGCTGGGAAACATGAGCTCCTGCCCAGCCTCTGCTGCAGACCACCATTTTCAAAAAAATGAATAAAGACAAAACAGGTGAAAAGGAAGAAAGTAAGGGTGAAGTATAACCAAAAAGCCTCTTAAATTGCCCAAAGCAAAAGCGAGAGGGAGGCTACATTAGCAAAGCTGTAAATTGGTAGCATTAGCAGATCATGAACGTGGCCATGTTATCTAATATGGTAGAACACACATCATGCATATTTAATAGCATTGTTTAGCTTCTATTTGTCACAGCACCACAGCTAGAGGCTGTTTCTAAAGCCATGGATAGCGACAGAAAGGTTATAATTGAATTCTAGGGCTTTTGACTAGAGGCCACATACACAGAGAAACATACAAAGCATTGGTAGTATGAGACTTCCATGCCTTCTCCGTTTTCAGACCTCAGATAAAGCATGTTAGGTGCTAGCACTATTTGTTGGGAGTTAATCAGGTTTGCAGATTAACTGTAAGATCCTGAATTATACATGCTTATATGCAAACGCAAGGAACACACAACACACATAGCTGAGACATGAAGAATGACGCTTATGAGGGAAGCAGAAAAACAAATGGATAACATCTAGCTAGGAAAGACAGAATGGGAATGCGCATAGAACGATGGGGCCGGGATGATGGATAATGAGTTCTGTAATCTTTTTAGAGCAGGTATTTAAACTCTGATCACTGTTCTCCCTGAAATGGCAAATACTGACCCATAAAAGAATTATTGGTAATTATTTTTTGCATTGCAATAGTATCTCCAAAACCTACTCAGAGATCAGCATCTGCATCACTTCCAGACAGGCAAAGTGTCTCCATATAGGCTTAGATGCCTATAAAACCCTTGAACCAGAGCTGCAGATTTTCTCCATTATTTCCTTACCCAGGAAAGAAACTTAAGCAAGCTAACAAATAGAGATTTATGACTGGTACCAAACAGAAATGTCCTGAGCAGGCAGCAGGTTTCAAGGAAGAGCTTTACTTTGTTCCTTTGGTCCAGCTTAACACTTAACATGTCTACTCAGCTTTACGCATCTCTCTGCAGGTTGGACCGGCACTCATGCTGTCCTGGTGCGGGTCTCTGCTGCCAGCCCCATTCACCATGAGCTTTGAGGGAATTGGGGATGTTGCACAGGGGCGGCGTGACTATCTGGCAGATCATTTCTCCAGCAGATTTCTACCCAAGAGGCCACCTCTTTGCCCATTTTCTACAAAACCCAACAGGCTGAGCTTGGCTTAAATTATCCCCCCCCCCAGCTGACGTGAACGAGGTGAAATTTATCTTCTGGGAATGCAAGTGAGAAAATGAGAGCAGCTCCTCTCTCCAGCAGTCTGAGCTGCAGGTGTGCCTTTCCCCTTTGCAGGAACGGGGCAGTGAAATTCTGAAGTAGAACAAAGCCATTTTAGAGAAAAACAATTACCTGAAGCTGCAGCTGGAGTTGCCAACGGACCTGCTGACAGACACACTACAGTTCAGCTGTGTCTGCTGGAGAGGAGGGTACAGGTGTCATGCTGGCACCATAAAACAAAAAAGCCGGATACACTGATGGTGCTTGAATCTTAGAAGAAATAATATAAGCAAGACCTGCATGTTTGCGTGTGTAAAATACATACATAGTTGTTTCCTTGCTTCAAAAAACCTAATAAAATCCTGCATCAGATGTTTCCAGCAAGATTTTTATCCCCTATCCCATTCTTTGCAAGTGTTCACGTGCCATGGGACTACCTTTACTTGCAAAAGCACTTACCAGAGATGGCCTCTCAGGAAAAGGGCTGCTGCTGCTGTTAACAATAACTCCACTTGAATTGTTAATTATTTTCATCTTTCAAACACCACATATACGTTGGCTAATTACAAGTCTTCTGATAACTATTTATGTCTTTGCCTCTGCTGTTCACAGTCACATTCTTCCCCTAGAAGTGCTGTACCCAACTTACTGTGGGATGGGTCAAGTTTCATGGCAGGCAGGTATTTTGCGTACGCTTAATAGCAATTATATCTTTGCAAAAAAGTCATACGACCTTTCTTCTAACCCTGGAAGAATATGCATGCAGCAGAACTTCTTCCTGGTGTGAACACAGGATGATTTTAATTTCCTAAGAGACCTCTAAAGAGAAAACTTATGTCAGAATGCTGTTTGACTACAATAAACATATGATCAAGAAAATTTTGGGCAACCCAGACTTTATTTATCATTGAAAATTAGATAGCAGGAAATCAGCCAGTACAGCCCACTTCAAAGTCACGAAGTCACGTGGATCATGGTGTGTAAACAACAGAGAACCCATTTTCCCTCATTATTCAAATGCAGTAACAGGGACTAAAAAGACCAATCAGACTAATAAAATGACACATGGTAAATGTACCCCAGTGTATGATTATTAATATACATTATGAGAAGACAAAAACTATCATTAACTCACTGTTAGAAATGCAAAGGCTTCAACAGGGATTAGCAAAGGGATTCACTTCACACTAACCAGGCGGAAACAAAGCCGTGAACGGACGCCACACCTCCGCAGTCCTAAGGTCACCGCTTATCTGTTCAACCGCGCAGGCTCCCTTACAGCCATTTTCACCAGAAGTTGTTTTAGCTAATGATTCTAACACCGTTTTGCAGGGGGGATCGGGCTGCAGGGTGCAGAGGGCACGCGAGAGGGCGGCCCTCCCCACCACCCCGCCAGGCCGCTCGGTGA
>NW_009233126.1:42846-54250 GCF_000690835.1 Fulmarus glacialis | reverse complement strand
GGCGCTTTAGCCGTCCCGAGGGAGGGAGGTGGTTGGCAAAAGCTGTGGTAAAACCCTTTGGGAAGGGAAAGGCGACGTTAACATTGTGAATTACAAAGCCAAAAAAAGAAAATTTGTTGTTTGTTCTGCTGCTGAGGAGTGTGACGGTGTAAATCCCGTGCTGAAGGTGCCTTCCTGTCTCCTAGGGAGAAAATGTGCTTTTTCTGGTGACCAATTTCATTGCTACAGCAAAGCAAGCCCAGGGCACCTGTCCCGAGGTAAGTGAGCGCCCAGCGCTGCAGTTAGATTTATAAAGCCAGTCAGTGCTGCTGCTCTGTAGCTGTACAGGAACTCAGAAAAACCCAGTGCAAGACCAGACAGAAGGGAAAAATGGATTTTTATTCCAAACAAAACTGATTCCCCTCATTCTCATTGCTCCATAGATCTTACTTGCTCATTTGCACTTGCTCTGTCATACCTGCATGAACCAAGACGTGTATCCAAGCAGTCTGGCCAGAATCACTTGTGGTGACCAGAAGGATAACGGACATGGTCTGTTGGGTCCTTGCCAGCTCTCTGGGCTTCTTGAGGGCTAGTGACACTGTGTGATCTTTACAGGCTTTCTGCTACCTTTGGACAAGGGCTGCTCTGGGGAGGCTGAGCTGTGTTGCCCTGTTGCTATTCCATCTCTACACTGCAGCTGGCATCAGCACTGCTGTCCCCAGCTAATAACCTCTGTTACCTGTGCTCCTTCTTGAGTCTCACACACAATCTTGGTTTCTTGACTTGCTGCTCCATTCTTATAGCTTTGTTCTGCCATTTTTCCTGATGCTTTTACACACGCTCTGTGGATACCTGTGTCATGTTTCTTTTATAACTCTCTGCTGCAGGACTAGTATCCTCCCCATCTTGGTGTCCTATTTTTAGAAGGAATGGAGCACAAGGTCTAGGTGGTTTCCCAGTCAGCCAACACTTAGTGGTACATGTTCTCTGAGAGAAATCTTCCCTTTAAGGCTGAATTCAGGCCAGCTCCTCAACTGAACTCTCCCAGGCTGGACCCTGCTTGGCAGACAGGAGCAAATGTCTTTTAAGCTAAGCCACTGCTGGCACCCTGTGCCTGAGTCAAGCACTGTTTGTCCTAATGGTCCCTTCGGCTTTTGCTGTGGCCTGCTGTGCAGCGCCCAGCCTGATCCTGCTTCCCAGCTCGCCCTGTGCTGCAGGCTGCCAGGCTGGGCTGCTTTCCAAACGCAGCCCGCAGGCTGCGGAAGAGGATGAACGACCCCGGTTTTGGGTCGGGGAAAGTGGTACTAATGATTCCTCTTTAAAATGTTGAGAACTCCTAAAGTACTGATAGCTGCAGAAACATCTCCAGGGGAAGACATGTGCTGTAGAGCATTTCAGGACTCCCTCACAGGCAGTGACTGGCATCTCTGGATGTTTGTTTTTGCAGTGTGCAAGTCAAGGATACAGAGAGAGCAGAGCATTTCATCCCATTACAGTGCTGTGGTGTGTCTGGGTGCCTGTCACAGCCTTCACCCTGTGCTGCTCTCCAGTAGTTTCTCAGTTCCTGGCTTTGGGGCTGTAGCTGACTTTCATATTTGGAAAGCTTTGGAGATTTAGCAGTGACAGCTTTTGACTTTGCAGGAACTGCTGAATATTCTCGATTACCAAAGTATTCTGTGCTGGCAGACTAGGGAAAAGTCTAGCTGGGGTCAGAGGCAGCACCCGAACACAGGATGGGTTGTTTTAGCAGTTGATGTCTGTTGAGCTCATATCTGTGGCTGAGCTGTGACTTATCTCTTAGGGAGACCTTTCAGTGTTGATCTCAAATACTTTGAGTGGTTGGAAACCCTCTGCCTGTATTTGCAAGGGGCTCTGAAGGTTAATGAAGATGATCAAAATAGACTTAGAGCCAGAAGGTGTTAGGCAGACAGTGTGTCCACTCTGTCCAGATGCAAGCTTTGGGGCTAAGGGACCATTTCACTTAAATTATGGTCTTTAGCACATCCAGCTTAACTCTTACAGGTCCAGATGTTGCTGATGGATGTGCACATGAGCAGCACTGGTCCCAGCCCCAAGCAGCACAGGACTGTGTCCTAAGGGGATGAAGGAGGTGTTAGATTTTGGGAGAAACCTCATCCTGCTTTGGTCACATGTGGTGCTATTGGTTATTTACTCTCCAAGGAGGTTAACTTTGCTTCCCAGCCCCTGGTATGTGTCTGCATAGCTGTCGAGGGCTGGAAATCAGCAATTGTTTCTGGTAAGATTAAGAATAAAGTCATTCTCTACCCACATATTTGTGAATACAGAAAGTAAATATAAACCTTTCAGCTGTGAGGTTCCAAGAGTTTATGCACAGGTCTCTGTTGTCAACACAAGCACATCTTTGCTGCCCCTGTCTGAAATCACCCCTGTCCCAGAACACAAATGCTATGAACTCCAAGCAGCATCTGAGCTCTGTTGTGAGCACCTTGGGGAATGTCTTCTGAAAACTTGTAGTAGTTCACCTGCTTGTCAAGAAACCTAAATGTTCTAAATGCTGGTGTGCTCATGTTCCTGTCCCCTCCCAAACCTGCAGTTCTTGTGTAGATTCCTAGAAAAATTTGTTACTCCTAATTTTCCCAAGCTTTTAGACCCTTACACAACTAAGATGCAGCAATGGTTTAGAGAACTTTAGAAGCACAGATCCAGGGCCCTATGAGGGCTTTTAACTGAGTTTAGATCTCTTTGCTTCTCTCACAATGCCCTTATGGCACATGTAACCTGGTTTGGATCACGCCTGTGAAGAATGCCAGCACCGACAGATTTTTCAAGGCTCATTTCCACTAAAAGGTGGTAGGGGAGGTTGAAACCTTCTTGGCCAGGTTTTAGGTTTTCTGTAACGCCATCACAGTCTTCAGTACCTGAATCTCTCCTGCGCTTTGCAGCTTGCATGCCCTGAACACCCAGAAGTGTCTGTCTGCCAAGTGGCCCTTGTCATGTGTCTTGTTACCTGGACTTGGGAAGGGACTGACACACTCGTCTGCAAATATCTGTTGTCTGAGTCCTTCTGGAGGCTGAATCCATGATATCTGATTTGGATCCAGGATGACAAAGTGCTCTCATAAGTGCTTATTACAGCATTGCAGGTGGGTCCTGCAAGCTATGATTGGGCCATCAGTGGGGATGAGGGACATGAATCCAGTAGCCACCCCTCTCCAGCAGTCAGACAGGACTCCCTGGGCTTGCCCTTAGATACCTTGCCTTTCTCCCAGGCCCCTTCACCTCCTCGCTGGCTTGTCCGGCGGCCTGATGCTTGCTGTGAATCACACGTTCATGTGTATGCCTGCACTTGCCATAGCTGGTGGCACCCAGGCACACAGGCCCCTGCAACCTGTGGTCCCAATCCAGCTGCTGGCATTTAGACCCCAATACACACATGCAGAATAGAGCCCCTCACCCAGGAAAATAGTTAGAAATGGAGTTTAGTCCGAAGACAGGACGGACTGTGCTGATGAGGTGTGGAGCAGCTCTTTACATGCATCCAGTCCTTTGCATCCTTTTATCCCTCTATTTTCCAATGTTTTGTACATTGGAAAATAGATCTTCTCAGCTCACCTAGATCTCTCCCTTTCCATACCTTTTCTTCCTCCCCTAAACGTCCCATTCCATAAATGTCCTGTGCAATCCCAAAATGCTCTTCTCCTGCATCCCGTAATGATTCCCATACCACTAGGCAGTGCACCCCACCCCCCCAGCCCAAAGGTGCTTCAGAGAGCTGTTCCTCTCAGCTCATTATGGTGGGTTTCACACATGGAACAAGGGGCTGAGGCTGTCCTGGGACAGACCTTGGAGGGGCCCGGACAGACCCCCGCTTCTTCTGATTCCATAACTGGGGTTTCCCCAACTGCCTTGGGGCCTCTGTGCCCCTCTGTGCTTGGGGAGGTGGGTTTTTGATGAGGTGGCGGCTCCTGCGATGGCCTGGGAGTAGTTGGGGGAGGGTGTTACTCGTATTCCCCCACCTGCCATCATCTCTCTGTGTTTGAATAGGAGCTTTTTGCTGCTTCTGGCAATCAGGTGGGTCCAGAGTGAGGGTGAAGCTTTCTGTGTCTCTTGTAAAACTTGTGTTGTGCTGTATTTAGGGTCTTCAGCTCTTCCCCCGGGGAATTGTGGTGGTGCTTTACAAGGTGCTTAATGGGCTCTGCCATTAAGGCCCTCCTGAACCCAACTGTGCTCGTTCCCAGTCCCAGCCGAAAGGTCCCAGCTAGCTCCTAAGGCTTCCTCTGCCTCTGAGGTGGAGGAGGCGAGCGCTCCAAAGAGCATGGAGACAAGCCGAAAGGATTGCCCCTCAGAGATGCCTCTCTCCTCGTTGGCTGGAGGCTGCCCAGGTTCTGGACATGGTGGATGTCTTCTGTAAGCATTTGGGACGTGCTTGGAGAAACAGGACCAGCAGCGCAGAAATGTGGGTGAGTGACCGTGTGGCCTCAGGCAGCTGTGCAGCGCAGTAACAGCGCTTCTCTCTGTCTCTCTCAGAGCCCCTCTGTTCTCGATGCGATGTGCACAGAAGATGCAGACTGTCCCATGGGAAACCCAGTGGTTCGTGGCAACGGTACTGGGTGTTTTGCTAAAAAAACATAAAATCATTTAATTCCTCATGTTTGGTAGCAAATAGATCCACAAAGGTGCCTGACTGTCCGAGTTCAGTGCTTTTTGTAAGTGTGCACAACTCTCCAGCCATCTATTCTTGGCAAAACCTTACAGCGACCTGTCACAGCTGGACAAGCAGGTGCTGCAGGCACAAGGCACTGTCACAGCAAATATAGGGGTGCTTTTTTTCTGATGGAATGGAAACCAGTGTGCCGTGTGATTGGCAGGTTTTCCTTTTGTAATAAAACCTGGCTTTTATTTCATGCTGATTAATATTAGCAGCCCCTGTGAGTTCAGCTGGAAAAGGGTGTTTCAGCTCTGGGAGGTTGGTTGCCAAAGCTTTGTGTGCAGGATTGCCCCAGCTCTTTGTGTTCCCACCCGGGGAGCGGGTGGCTTCAGCAGCCACAGGGCAGGAGAGGCTGCGCTGGTCAGACAGGCGCTGGCAGCAGCAAGCAGCTTCTTGTCTTTGTAAGACAGCTTCTGTCATTCAGCCTCAAGGGAAGGTTTCACAGAGAAGTTGTTGGGTGGGGAAAACACTGAAGATGATCCCAGGTTCGTCTTTGTGGTTCAGGTTTTGAGAAGGCCAGAACAAGCCTGTGGCCAGAGCACCATCCCAGGAGGGGAACTGCAGAGAAGACGTTTCGAAAAGGAATAGTAAATGATATACATTGTCTCATTTCTAGGGATAAAAACTGGGAAATGTATGATGTTCAACACCACCCATTCCACCTGTGAGATCTATGGCTGGTGTCCTGTGGAGAACAACACCCTGCCCAGGTAAGGCACAGGGTGAGGGTACAGCAGGCGTTGAGAAGCTTTGGTTATTTCCCTCTATGCTCTGTGTAACCAGGGGCCTGATCATACTTGCCTGGGGGGCAGCCGGGCTCAGGGAGATCTCTGACATTGATCTACCGGTCAGTTAAGCCCAGAGAACTTCACACAAAAGCATTTCTTGGAACTGTCGATTGTAGCCGAAGTCCCGGGATCATGGAAGAGACTGCAGAACGAGGGGAATGGGGATGTGCCTTGGCCGCTGTGCAAAATTTGAGTTCGTTGGTGGTTGTTTTCCAGGAAACCTCTTCTGGCTGAGGCGGAGAATTTCACTCTTTTTATAAAAAATACTGTCCACTTCACCAAATTTAACTTCTCCAAGTGAGTATGACGCTCCTCCAGCTGGACTGCGCATGCAGCCTAGTCCAGCCGCTGCGCTGAGCTTGTCTGCCTAGGGGCTGAGCAGCCGAGGCATCCAAGAAGCCCTGTGCCATCTAGGATGGGTGGTGGCTTGGGCAGTTATGGTTCAGGATGGTGTGTTCAAGAGAATGCTGGTCGCTTCAGCGGCATCTGTGTTTGCAGATGTAAGAGCAATGGGATGGGGAGCCCTCAGAGAGAGGGACTGGTGTCCGTCTGCCTGTATAGAGCACTGCAGACAGAGCCAGACAAGGCCAGTCATTCCCAAGGGTCTCATTTTACCCCATATATTTTTGCATTTTAGTCCCTGCAAAATGGTTTCGCAGAGGCCCAGTAAAGGGCTGCACTGGCCTCACAGCCCTAGGCATGCTGACTGTGCTGCCTTACTCTGGCAGGAGACGTGGCTTGGGGCAGCTGAACTGCCCCTGCTATCACCCCTAGACCGCTAACTCAAGCTGGGTCATTACATCTCACAGCAGTGGGAGCTGGGTGCCGGGGAAGAAAGGAGAAGCACAGGCAGAGATGGAGGAGAGGAGCTGGGAGGGGAAGGACCATGGCAGGTGCTGTAAAGGATGATAACTCCATGTGTGATTCCTCTGGGACGGTTTCCCTCCACTCTTTCTCCAACTGAGGCTTTAGGAGAGGCGATGACTATCTCCCCCCGAAGCAGGAGCATTAGTGGTCCCACTCCAGTGGGAGGGTCTCCTTTTCAGTCCTGCCGCAGGGCTCCCTGACCTCCCACAACCCACTCCACCCATGACAGCTCCCCCTCTCTCTCTCCTGTCTCAGATGCAATACTTTGCAAACCAATGACCCCACCTATTTCAAGAGCTGCACGTATGATCCGTTCTTCAACCCCTCCTGCCCCATCTTCCGTGTCCGTGACATGGTGGAGGCAGCTGGAGAGACCTTTGGAGACCTCGCACTGCTGGTACTTATTTTTTTTGAAGTATGGAAAATGACTCCAAATTCCTCAAGGATATGGGCAAGGGGTGGGGGACAGGACTGACTCCTGAAATGCTAAGGGAATGTGTGATCTGTGAACATCTGAACAGTAAAGAACTCAGCAAATCTCTGATCTCGTGCTTCTCCTGGAATGAAATGTGTTTTGCAGGGGGGGAGCATTGGAGTTCGCATTGAGTGGGACTGCGACCTGGATCACTCTGCTACCCAGTGCCAGCCACAGTATTCCTTCAGCCTGCAGGACAGGAGGTACAATTTTAGGTGAGGATGCTGGGACAGTGGCCACACAGGCCTGTGGGTCGAGCACACAGCAATTGTCGAGATCTTGATTTTCCTGATTGATGCTTTGAAAGGAGCAGCAGGAACAACGGGATGTGGTAACTCAGCGCAGGGTCTGTCAGTACCAGGGTGCCATGGTAGTTCCCACATCTTGTAGCTCTGCTCTGTTTGGAGCTGTGCAAGGCATTACCTGCCTGAGGGTAGGGACATGTGGCTGTCCATGCCTGTGCTGACCCTGAACTGGACGCACTGGGAGCTGTGTGCTCCTAGCGACCTCGGGCTGGGTGCTGAGTGGACACTGATGCCCTGCTGCTTATGCCAAGCTAGTGAGTTATGGAAGCACATGCATCACCTACGTCCCAGCCTGCTGGAGGACACAAGGCATGCAGAGGCACATGGTAGCCCCAGCAATCGTATGGCACTGGCAGTCCTCTTCCCTCACTGCCTGCGCAGGTCTGCCATGGCTGTCTGAGCCACGTCCAATGTCTCTCGCAGAACTGCCTCCTACTACTGGGACTCCCAGCGGCGGCTCTACCGGAACCTGCTGAAGCTCTATGGCATCCGCTTCGACATCTCCGTGCATGGCCAGGTACCATCTCCTCTGCAGACCCCAACATGCGCAGCCCTGGCGGTCTTGTCACCAGGGCTGACTCCTCGCACCGCTCCCTGCTGCTCTCTCCTGCAGTCAGCCCCATGGCTTCCTGCTGGTGTCACTTCTCCCCACCCCGGTGAGCTCTTCACCTCTTTCCAGAGTTTTCCAAGCAGAGCAGGAAAAAACTGTCTCTCCCATTTGAAGAGAAACTTCTTGGTAATGTCCTGAGCAGGGAGGCTTCCCTCGTTGAGGATCTGACATGGGTGTTGTGAAGTGCTGGGCCCTGTAGGCAAGGTGAGCTTGTCTGGGCAGAGGGCCTGTTGGCATCTCTGAGGGTCTCATGGTGGCAGCACCCTGGCAAAGATGAACCTGGACAATTAATCCCTTCTTGATTAATTGTACCCTTGGGGAGAAAAGGCATGGGCATGATCATGGCTAATGCTACTCTGTGCAGCATCACTGACAACTCAAATCTCAACTGTGCAAGATGGAGCCTGTGCTGAGAGGACTTGCCACCCTAAGAGATGTCCACAGCTGGTCTGTCATGCTTAGCAGTGGCCTTTTCACCTGAAGAGTGGAGGACACAGTGCAGGACAGGGTGCACCACTTCTGGGTAGTGAGACCAGGTCCAGGAGGTGTGGAGCAGGAGAGAATAGCCAGGAGAGAGACAGGAACCCGAAAATCTCTTTCCTCAGAGATACCAGACTCATTTGAGCAGAAAGGGGCACATCACATCAGGGCTGTGTTTGCTGTTCGCTGGGATGTAGTTCTGTGGGTGGCAGCTGCTGGGGTCCTGCAGCAAGAGGCAAGCTCCCGCCACACATGCAGGAGTAGGTGGGTCACAGTAACCTCTGCTGCCACCGAGTCACGAGCTGCCTCAATCCCTTCTTTGACAGCCAAAGGGGTTTTGAGCCAAGGCATTAGCAGTCGGGTTCCCGCAGCTGGGCACAGAGAAATGACCCCAGTTTCCTCCAGCACCTCCCCGGCTTTAGGCACGCTGCCCAGCGGGGCTTGTCCCACAGCCCTCTCACTGCTATCTACCCGCTGTCTTCCCCCTCCACCCACTGTTTCTCACCAGGCCGGGAAGTCCATGTTATTTCCTGCTGCCGTGAGGTTCGGCACCAGCATCGCATTCTTTGGTGCCGTGAGTACTCCAGATATGCTCTTTTCCTCCGATCCGTGGGTTGGGATTTGCCACTCATCTGTTCTGTCCCCTGCCTGCCTGGGTGCAAGGCTTCCTGGGTGCCTGCCAGCCCCGGAGAGGAGATTGGCTGGCAGGGTGTTAGCTCCTGTTTTCCTGTTTGTGATCATTAGCAGTAATGACGCTGCTGGATCAAGGGGGCTGTCAGGGGCACATCTCATGGAGCTCGGGTGTTTGTGTTGACCCTGGGAAGGCACATCGCTGGAGCATTGCTGGCTGATCTGCTTTAGCTGGTCTAGCCAGCAGGAGAGAGCACCTCCTCTCTGTGTTTCTCCCCTGACTCTAAAGGGAGCCAGTGTCTGGCTCCAGCACGGACATGGCGTTGCGGTCATCGAGACGGGGCAGTCCCTTGTAGAGCAATTCTGTGGCTTTTCCCTTTCAGCAGAGTAACGGGGAGCCTGGGCTCCCCCACCTGCCCCCTCTTTCTTCCCAGACGTGCTCATCTCAGTCCCTTACATGGCTGGGACGGCAGCTCTCTGCTGGACCAGCCCCCACCCTGTGTCCATACATTGCAGCCCAGATGATCACGTCTAACCTCCTGTGCAGCTAATGGGAGCAGGTTGGGTCAAAGAGGACTTAGTGGAGCTGCCTGGGTGGCCTGGGCTGGAGGCAGGTCAGGCTTGCTGCCCCCAACACTGGCCAGGTGCTGGAGTTTGGCCCGCAGCCGGCTACAGGGCTTCGTGGGAGCCAGGGCAGAGGGCCTGGCACTCCTGCAGGAAGTTTCACTGCTGACTGCCCTGCTGCGTTTGTCTGTCTCCAGGCCACGGTGTTCTGTGATCTGGTTCTGCTCTACCTGGATGCAAAGGCTGACTTCTATTGGAAGGAGAAATTTGAGGAGGTAAGGATGGGGCCACTTTGGAGAGATGAGATTGGAGTGAAGTTTTGCAAGCAGATTTAATTATTTTCTGCCCCTTGGTTAAAACTCAGTTCACAAGATCTGGGAAAACCCTGGTGGAGCAGCTCTTAGACTTCGACTCTTGGGCTTGGTGGCTGGTCTGAACTGAACTTGACAGAGATTAAACTCTTACAAGTTTAATGCCAACAGGCAGCAGAGTGGAAGAGAGGGACCCAGCTGGTGCCCAGACTGCAGGGAAAGCTGTACCACGACCTCAACCACTGTTAGACAACAAGAAGTCCCTGAGGGGACCTTACCGTAGAAACCTGACCCAGCTCCACATTTATTCACCCTCTTCTGAACTGAATCTGGCTGAACTGCATGTGGAGAGAGGGCAGCTCTTCAGAGTGCGCCCCGGTGCTGTGTTGGTGCCGATGCTGCAGTTCAGCGACAGGTTTTCTTGCTGTGCATGATTCCCAGTTTGGCACTGCCCAGCCCTGGTGAATCAGGGAGTCACAGGGTGTGGGCTGGAAGGCCCTCGCAGAGCAGGAGAGCTGCCAGCCCTAGCTCGGGTCATCTTCGGCTTTATCTGGCCAAGTCTTAGAAACCTCTGAGGACAGAGATCCCCCAGCTCCTGGTGAACCAGGGCTGCACCATCCTACTGGGGGAAAAAAAGTAGTTCCTAATGCCTGATCTTAAATCATGAGTGGGAGTCTCAAACAATGAATCTGGTCGCATGAGCAGGGACTGAGCAGAGCAGCGCAGAACTGCCTGCCTGGGCTGTCCCCTTGTCTCTTGTATACTAAGATGCCCCTGTTCATTTCGCAGGCAAAACCCCCTAAAGGTAAGACCGAGGCTGCAACTTAGGGACATCAGGAATGCTCTGCCACAAGCACCCTTCACTCCGGAGCAACCTCCAGGTAGATGCGATGGGGGCACAGCTGTGGCCCAGGTGGAAGTGGCCCAGTTCTCAGGGCCCGAGTGTGTGCTGCTGGAGTTAGGGTCTGCCTTTCCTGGAGAAACATTTGCGTCAGCAGAAGTTCTTGGCTCCTGGAGCATAAAGCCATCCCTTGTGCAACTCCCCAAGCCACCCCTTGTGCAGCTACCAGCACTGACCAGCCAGTGACCGAGCAGAGCCGTGCTGCGGAGCTGCTGCAGGAACTAGAGCTTACTGGGAAGTGTCTGGCCCATGCTCAGCACAAGAGCACTTTGCGCTTCTTCATGTTCCAGGTGGCCATAGGCCTTGATTTCACGTGAAAAACAGGGATGCAATGAAATAAAGCTTTCAGAAAGCAGGAGGTGGCTCTGCTCTGTCTCTAGCTGTGGGGGTGGCTGCGAAGGTTTTGTGGTGCCACTCTTGCACCTTGCAGGACCCTGCATGCTTCCAGCTGGGATGGCTTTGCCCAGATCCTCAGGAGCTCCCCAGGGCGTAGCAGGGCTGCCCCCCCTCCCCACCCCCACTTGGGCTATGCTCAGGGAGGGTTTAAGAGCTGAGCTTACCTGGGCTGGTACTTGCTTGCTGGGGGGTGCAGTGGTTCCTGCCAGGGCTGATGCTCAGCAAGGACAAGTGCTGTGGGGTGAGCCTGAGCATTTCAGAGGTGCTGAACCCTGCACTCCCACTTGCCCTGGGCTGTGTTGGCCTGGTGCAGGGTGGGGATGAGCCGGGTCTATGCCCGTGGGGTGCTCCAAACTGCCTGGCTCAAAAACACGGTGTGTGGAGGCGCAGCAGGTGTCCAAGCAC